>NW_026700738.1:0-30005 GCF_030435755.1 Ochotona princeps | reverse complement strand
CTGATGGTGTGTGAAGTTAGTGAGCCAAATGGAGTTGTTCTCCCACAAGAACCACTCGGCTGATCCTTCTTCAATATGCCCTTCACCAACATGCAGTGTTTCCTTGATTGAATTAGCTCTCACACCAATATTTGCGTCTAGAGCCTTTGCATTGAGGGCTATCTGAAAACGGCTGTGGCGCTGAAGTTGCCTGTGAATGTGGAGTTGGTGGCATGTGAAACCCGCATGTGGAGCATTCGTTTGTGTGGGATGCTCTACCAGGTTCATTCCTAGATAATGCACTCAAAGGGCACTAAGCATAGAGTGTGAAAACTGAGTTTGCTTGAGAGCTGCTTGGAAGCCTGATGGTGGTGTGAAGTTAGTGAGCCAAATGGAGTTGTTCTCCCACAAGAACCACTCGGCTGATCCTTCTTCAATATGCCCTTCACCAACATGCAGTGTTTCCTTGATTGAATTAGCTCTCACACCAATATTTGCGTCTACAGCCTTTGCATTGAGGGCTATCTGAAAACGGCTGTGGCGCTGAAGTTGCCTGTGAATGTGGAGTTGGTGGCATGTGAATCCCTCATGTGTAGCATTCGTTTGTGTGGGATGCTCTACCATGTTCATTCCTAGATAATGCACTCAAAGGGCACTAAGCATAGAGTGTGAAAACTGAGTTTCCTTGAGAGCTGCTTGGAAGCCTGATGGTGTGTGAAGTTAGTGAGCCAAATGGAGTTGTTCTCCCACAAGAACCACTCGGCTGATCCTTCTTCAATATGCCCTTCACCAACATGCAGTGTTTCCTTGATTGAATTAGCTCTCACACCAATATTTGCGTCTAGAGCCTTTGCATTGAGGGCTATCTGAAAACGGCTGTGGCGCTGAAGTTGCCTGTGAGTGTGGAGTTGGTGGCATGTGAAACCTGCATGTGGAGCATTCGTTTGTGTGGGATGCTCTACCAGGTTCATTCCTAGATAATGCACTCAAAGGGCAATAAGCATAGAGTGTGAAAACTGAGTTTGCTTGAGAGCTGCTTGGAAGCCTGATGGTGTGTGAAGTTAGTGAGCCAAATGGAGTTGTTCTCCCACAAGAACCACTCGGCTGATCCTTCTTCAATATGCCCTTCACCAACATGCAGTGTTTCCTTGATTGAATTAGCTCTCACACCAATATTTGCGTCTAGAGCCTTTGCATTGAGGGCTATCTGAAAACGGCTGTGGCGCTGAAGTTGCCTGTGAATGTGGAGTTGGTGGCATGTGAAACCCGCATGTGGAGCATTCGTTTGTGTGGGATGCTCTACCAGGTTCATTTCATTCCTAGCCATACAAAGGGCACTAAGCATAGAGTGTGAAAACTGAGTTTCCTTGAGAGCTGCTTGGAAGCCTGATGGTGTGTGAAGTTAGTGAGCCAAATGGTGTTGTTCTCCACAAGAACCACTCGGCTGATCCTTCTTCAATATGCCCTTCACCAACATGCAGTGTTTCCTTGATTGAATTTGCTCTCACACCAATATTTGCGTCTAGAGCCTTTGCATTGAGGGCTATCTGAAAACGGCTGTGGCGCTGAAGTTGCCTGTGAATGTGGAGTTGGTGGCATGTGAAACTCGCATGTGGAGCATTCGTTTGTGTGGGATGCTCTACCAGGTTCATTCCTAGATAATGCACTCAAAGGGCACTAAGCATAGAGTGTGAAAACTGAGTTTCCTTGAGAGCTGCTTGGAAGCCTGATGGTGTGTGAAGTTAGTGAGCCAAATGGAGTTGTTCTCCCACAAGAACCACTCGGCTTATCCTTCTTCAATATGCCCTTCACCAACATGCAGTGTTTCCTTGATTGAATTAGCTCTCACACCAATATTTGCGTCTAGAGCCTTTGCATTGAGGGCTATCTGAAAACGGCTGTGGCGCTGAAGTTGCCTGTGAATGCGGAGTTGGTGGCATGTGAAATCCGCATGTGGAGCATTCGTTTGTGTGGGATGCTCTACCAGGTTCATTCCTAGATAATGCACTCAAAGGGCACTAAGCATAGAGTGTGAAAACTGAGTTTCCTTGAGAGCTGCTTGGAAGCCTGATGGTGTGTGAAGTTAGTGAGCCAAATGGAGTTGTTCTCCCACAAGAACCACTCGGCTGATCCTTCTTCAATATGCCCTTCACCAACATGCAGTGTTTCCTTGATTGAATTAGCTCTCACACCAATATTTGCGTCTAGAGCCTTTGCATTGAGGGCTATCTGAAAACGGCTGTGGCGCTGAAGTTGCCTGTGAATGTGGAGTTGGTGGCATGTGAAACCCGCATGTGGAGCATTCGTTTGTGTGGGATGCTCTACCAGGTTCATTCCTAGATAATGCACTCAAAGGGCACTAAGCATAGAGTGTGAAAACTGAGTTTGCTTGAGAGCTGCTTGGAAGCCTGATGGTGTGTGAAGTTAGTGAGCCAAATGGAGTTGTTCTCCCACAAGAACCACTCGGCTGATCCTTCTTCAATATGCCCTTCACCAACATGCAGTGTTTCCTTGATTGAATTAGCTCTCACACCAATATTTGCGTCTACAGCCTTTGCATTGAGGGCTATCTGAAAACGGCTGTGGCGCTGAAGTTGCCTGTGAATGTGGAGTTGGTGGCATGTGAATCCCGCATGTGTAGCATTCGTTTGTGTGGGATGCTCTACCATGTTCATTCCTAGATAATGCACTCAAAGGGCACTAAGCATAGAGTGTGAAAACTGAGTTTCCTTGAGAGCTGCTTGGAAGCCTGATGGTGTGTGAAGTTAGTGAGCCAAATGGAGTTGTTCTCCCACAAGAACCACTCGGCTGATCCTTCTTCAATATGCCCTTCACCAACATGCAGTGTTTCTTTGATTGAATTAGCTCTCACACCAATATTTGCATCTAGAGCCTTTGCATTGAGGGCTATCTGAAAACGGCTGTGGCGCTGAAGTTGCCTGTAAATGTGGAGTTGGTGGCATGCGAAATCCGCATGTGGAGCATTCATTTGTGTGGGATGCTCTACCATGTTCATATTTCAGTCCTAGCCATACAAAGGGCACTAAGCATAGAGTGTGAAAACTGAGTTTCCTTGAGAGCTGCTTGGAAGCCTGATGGTGTGTGAAGTTAGTGAGCCAAATGGAGTTGTTCTCCCACAAGAACCACTCGGCTGATCCTTCTTCAATATGCCCTTCACCAACATGCAGTGTTTCCTTGATTGAATTAGCTCTCACACCAATATTTGCGTCTAGAGCCTTTGCATTGAGGGCTATCTGAAAATGGCTGTGGCGCTGAAGTTGACTGTGAATGTGGAGTTGGTGGCATGTGAAACCCGCATGTGGAGCATTCGTTTGTGTGGGATGCTCTACCAGGTTCATTCCTAGATAATGCACTCAAAGGGCACTAAGCATAGAGTGTGAAAACTGAGTTTCCTTGAGAGCTGCTTGGAAGCCTGATGGTGTGTGAAGTTAGTGAGCCAAATGGAGTTGTTCTCCCACAAGAACCACTCGGCTGATCCTTCTTCAATATGCCCTTCACCAACATGCAGTGTTTCCTTGATTGAATTAGCTCTCACACCAATATTTGCGTCTAGAGCCTTTGCATTGAGGGCTATCTGAAAACGGCTGTGGCACTGAAGTTGCCTGTGAATGCGGAGTTGGTGGCATGTGAAACCCGCATGTGGAGCATTCGTTTGTGTGGGATGCTCTGCCAGGTTCATTCCTAGATAATGCACTCAAAGGGCACTAAGCATAGAGTGTGAAAACTGAGTTTCCTTGAGAGCTGCTTGGAAGCCTGATGGTGTGTGAAGTTAGTGAGCCAAATGGAGTTGTTCTCCCACAAGAACCACTCGGCTGATCCTTCTTCAATATGCCCTTCACCAACATGCAGTGTTTCCTTGATTGAATTAGCTCTCACACCAATATTTGCGTCTAGAGCCTTTGCATTGAGGGCTATCTGAAAACGGCTGTGGCGCTGAAGTTGCCTGTGAATGTGGAGTTGGTGGCATGTGAAATCCGCATGTGGAGCATTCGTTTGTGTGGGATGCTCTACCATGTTCATTTCAGTCCTAGCCATACAAAGGGCACTAAGCATAGAGTGTGAAAACTGAGTTTCCTTGAGAGCTGCTTGGAAGCCTGATGGTGTGTGAAGTTAGTGAGCCAAATGGAGTTGTTCTCCCACAAGAACCACTCGGCTGATCCTTCTTCAATATGCCCTTCACCAACATGCAGTGTTTCTTTGATTGAATTAGCTCTCACACCAATATTTGCGTCTAGAGCCTTTGCATTGAGGGCTATCTGAAAACGGCTGTGGCGCTGAAGTTGCCTGTGAATGTGGAGTTGGTGGCATGTGAAACCCGAATGTGGAGCATTCGTTTGTGTGGGATGCTCTACCAGGTTCATTCCTAGATAATGCACTCAAAGGGCACTAAGCATAGAGTGTGAAAACTGAGTTTCCTTGAGAGCTGCTTGGAAGCCTGATGGTGTGTGAAGTTAGTGAGCCAAATAAAGTTGTTCTCCCACAAGAACCACTCGGCGGATCCTTCTTCAATATGCCCTTCACCAACATGCAGTGTTTCCTTGATTGAATTAGCTCTCACACCAATATTTGCGTCTAGAGCCTTTGCATTGAGGGCTATCTGAAAACGGCTGTGGCGCTGAAGTTGCCTGTGAATGTGGAGTTGGTGGCATGTGAAACCCGCATGTATAGCATTCGTTTGTGTGGGATGCTCTACCAGGTTCATTTCAGTCCTAGCCATACAAAGGGAACTAAGCATAGAGTGTGAAAACTGAGTTTCCTTGAGAGCTGCTTGGAAGCCTGATGGTGTGTGAAGTTAGTGAGCCAAATGGAGTTGTTCTCCCACAAGAACCACTCGGCTGATCCTTCTTCAATATGCCCTTCACCAACATGCAGTGTTTCCTTGATTGAATTAGCTCTCACACCAATATTTGCGTCTACAGCCTTTGCATTGAGGGCTATCTGAAAACGGCTGTGGCGCTGAAGTTGCCTGTGAATGTGGAGTTGGTGGCATGTGAATCCCGCATGTGTAGCATTCGTTTGTGTGGGATGCTCTACCATGTTCATTCCTAGATAATGCACTCACAGGGCACTAAGCATAGAGTGTGAAAACTGAGTTTCCTTGAGAGCTGCTTGGAAGCCTGATGGTGTGTGAAGTTAGTGAGCCAAATGGAGTTGTTCTCCCACAAGAACCACTCAGCTGATCCTTCTTCAATATGCCCTTCACCAACATGCAGTGTTTCTTTGATTGAATTAGCTCTCACACCAATATTTGCATCTAGAGCTTTTGCATTGAGGGCTATCTGAAAACGGCTGTGGCGCTGAAGTTGCCTGTAAATGTGGAGTTGGTGGCATGCGAAATCCGCATGTGGAGCATTCATTTGTGTGGGATGCTCTACCATGTTCATTTCAGTCCTAGCCATACAAAGGGCACTAAGCATAGAGCGTGAAAACTGAGTTTCCTTGAGAGCTGCTTGGAAGCCTGATGGTGTGTGAAGTTAGTGAGCCAAATGGAGTTGTTCTCCCACAAGAACCACTCGGCTGATCCTTCTTCAATATGCCCTTCACCAACATGCAGTGTTTCTTTGATTGAATTAGCTCTCACACCAATATTTGCATCTAGAGCCTTTGCATTGAGGGCTATCTGAAAACGGCTGTGGCGCTGAAGTTGCCTGTGAATGTGGAGTTGGTGGCATGTGAAACCCGCATGTGGAGCATTCGTTTGTGTGGGATGCTCTACCAGGTTCATTCCTAGATAATGCACTCAAAGGGCACTAAGCATAGAGTGTGAAAACTGAGTTTCCTTGAGAGCTGCTTGGAAGCCTGATGGTGTGTGAAGTTAGTGAGCCAAATGGAGTTGTTCTCCCACAAGAACCACTCGGCTGATCCTTCTTCAATATGCCCTTCACCAACATGCAGTGTTTCTTTGATTGAATTAGCTCTCACACCAATATTTGCATCTAGAGCCTTTGCATTGAGGGCTATCTGAAAACGGCTGTGGCGCTGAAGTTGCCTGTGAATGTGGAGTTGGTGGCATGTGAAACCCGCATGTGGAGCATTCGTTTGTGTGGGATGCTCTACCAGGTTCATTTCAGTCCTAGCCATACAAAGGGCACTAAGCATAGAGTGTGAAAACTGAGTTTCCTTGAGAGCTGCTTGGAAGCCTGATGGTGTGTGAATTTAGTGAGCCAAATGGAGTTGTTCTCCCACAAGAACCACTCGGCTGATCCTTCTTCAATATGCCCTTCACCAACATGCAGTGTTTCTTTGATTGAATTAGCTCTCACACCAATATTTGCGTCTAGAGCCTTTGCATTGAGGGCTATCTGAAAACGGCTGTGGCGCTGAAGTTGCCTGTGAATGTGGAGTTGGTGGCATGTGAAACCCGAATGTGGAGCATTCGTTTGTGTGGGATGCTCTACCAGGTTCATTCCTAGATAATGCACTCAAAGGGCACTAAGCATAGAGTGTGAAAACTGAGTTTCCTTGAGAGCTGCTTGGAAGCCTGATGGTGTGTGAAGTTAGTGAGCCAAATGGAGTTGTTCTCCCACAAGAACCACTCAGCTGATCCTTCTTCAATATGCCCTTCACCAACATGCAGTGTTTCTTTGATTGAATTAGCTCTCACACCAATATTTGCATCTAGAGCCTTTGCATTGAGGGCTATCTGAAAACGGCTGTGGCGCTGAAGTTGCCTGTAAATGTGGAGTTGGTGGCATGCGAAATCCGCATGTGGAGCATTCATTTGTGTGGGATGCTCTACCATGTTCATTTCAGTCCTAGCCATACAAAGGGCACTAAGCATAGAGCGTGAAAACTGAGTTTCCTTGAGAGCTGCTTGGAAGCCTGATGGTGTGTGAAGTTAGTGAGCCAAATGGAGTTGTTCTCCCACAAGAACCACTCGGCTGATCCTTCTTCAATATGCCCTTCACCAACATGCAGTGTTTCTTTGATTGAATTAGCTCTCACACCAATATTTGCATCTAGAGCCTTTGCATTGAGGGCTATCTGAAAACGGCTGTGGCGCTGAAGTTGCCTGTGAATGTGGAGTTGGTGGCATGTGAAACCCGCATGTGGAGCATTCGTTTGTGTGGGATGCTCTACCAGGTTCATTCCTAGATAATGCACTCAAAGGGCACTAAGCATAGAGTGTGAAAACTGAGTTTCCTTGAGAGCTGCTTGGAAGCCTGATGGTGTGTGAAGTTAGTGAGCCAAATGGAGTTGTTCTCCCACAAGAACCACTCGGCTGATCCTTCTTCAATATGCCCTTCACCAACATGCAGTGTTTCCTTGATTGAATTAGCTCTCACACCAATATTTGCATCTAGAGCCTTTGCATTGAGGGCTATCTGAAAACGGCTGTGGCGCTGAAGTTGCCTGTGAATGTGGAGTTGGTGGCATGTGAAACCCGCATGTGGAGCATTCGTTTGTGTGGGATGCTCTACCATGTTCATTTCAGTCCTAGCCATACAAAGGGCACTAAGCATAGAGTGTGAAAACTGAGTTTCCTTGAGAGCTGCTTGGAAGCCTGATGGTGTGTGAATTTAGTGAGCCAAATGGAGTTGTTCTCCCACAAGAACCACTCGGCTGATCCTTCTTCAATATGCCCTTCACCAACATGCAGTGTTTCTTTGATTGAATTAGCTCTCACACCAATATTTGCGTCTAGAGCCTTTGCATTGAGGGCTATCTGAAAACGGCTGTGGCGCTGAAGTTGCCTGTGAATGTGGAGTTGGTGGCATGTGAAACCCGAATGTGGAGCATTCGTTTGTGTGGGATGCTCTACCAGGTTCATTCCTAGATAATGCACTCAAAGGGCACTAAGCATAGAGTGTGAAAACTGAGTTTCCTTGAGAGCTGCTTGGAAGCCTGATGGTGTGTGAAGTTAGTGAGCCAAATAAAGTTGTTCTCCCACAAGAACCACTCGACTGATCCTTCTTCAATATGCCCTTCACCAACATGCAGTGTTTCCTTGATTGAATTAGCTCTCACACCAATATTTGCGTCTACAGCCTTTGCATTGAGGGCTATCTGAAAACGGCTGTGGCGCTGAAGTTGCCTGTGAATGTGGAGTTGGTGGCATGTGAAACCCGCATGTGGAGCATTCGTTTGTGTGGGATGCTCTACCAGGTTCTTTCCTAGATAATGCACTCAAAGGGCACTAAGCATAGAGTGTGAAAACTGAGTTTGCTTGAGAGCTGCTTGGAAGCCTGATGGTGTGTGAAGTTAGTGAGCCAAATGGAGTTGTTCTCCCACAAGAACCACTCGGCTGATCCTTCTTCAATATGCCCTTCACCAACATGCAGTGTTTCCTTGATTGAATTAGCTCTCACACCAATATTTGCGTCTAGAGCCTTTGCATTGAGGGCTATCTGAAAACGGCTGTGGCGCTGAAGTTGCCTGTGAATGTGGAGTTGGTGGCATGTGAAACCCGCATGTGGAGCATTCGTTTGTGTGGGATGCTCTACCAGGTTCATTCCTAGATAATGCACTCAAAGGGCACTAAGCATAGAGTGTGAAAACTGAGTTTCCTTGAGAGCTGCTTGGAAGCCTGATGGTGTGTGAAGTTAGTGAGCCAAATAAAGTTGTTCTCCCACAAGAACCACTCGGCTGATCCTTCTTCAATATGCCCTTCACCAACATGCAGTGTTTCCTTGATTGAATTAGCTCTCACACCAATATTTGCCTCTAGAGCCTTTGCATTGAGGGCTATCTGAAAACGGCTGTGGCGCTGAAGTTGCCTGTGAATGTGGAGTTGGTGGCATGTGAAACCCGCATGTGGAGCATTCGTTTGTGTGGGATGCTCTACCAGGTTCATTCCTAGATAATGCACTCAAAGGGCACTAAGCATAGAGTGTGAAAACTGAGTTTGCTTGAGAGCTGCTTGGAAGCCTGATGGTGTGTGAAGTTAGTGAGCCAAATGGAGTTGTTCTCCCACAAGAACCACTCGGCTGATCCTTCTTCAATATGCCCTTCACCAACATGCAGTGTTTCCTTGATTGAATTAGCTCTCACACCAATATTTGCGTCTAGAGCCTTTGCATTGAGGGCTATCTGAAAACGGCTGTGGCGCTGAAGTTGCCTGTGAATGTGGAGTTGGTGGCATGTGAAACCCGCATGTGGAGCATTCGTTTGTGTGGGATGCTCTACCATGTTCATTCCCAGATAATGCACTCAAAGGGCACTAAGCATAGAGTGTGAAAACTGAGTTTGCTTGAGAGCTGCTTGGAAGCCTGATGGTGTGTGAAGTTAGTGAGCCAAATGGAGTTGTTCTCCCACAAGAACCACTCGGCTGATCCTTCTTCAATATGCCCTTCACCAACATGCAGTGTTTCCTTGATTGAATTAGCTCTCACACCAATATTTGCGTCTACAGCCTTTGCATTGAGGGCTATCTGAAAACGGCTGTGGCGCTGAAGTTGCCTGTGAATGTGGAGTTGGTGGCATGTGAATCCCGCATGTGTAGCATTCTTTTTGTGTGGGATGCTCTACCATGTTCATTCCTAGATAATGCACTCAAAGGGCACTAAGCATAGAGTGTGAAAACTGAGTTTCCTTGAGAGCTGCTTGGAAGGCTGATGGTGTGTGAAGTTAGTGAGCCAAATGGAGTTGTTCTCCCACAAGAACCACTCGGCTGATCCTTCTTCAATATGCCCTTCACCAACATGCAGTGTTTCTTTGATTGAATTAGCTCTCACACCAATATTTGCATCTAGAGCCTTTGCATTGAGGGCTATCTGAAAACGGCTGTGGCGCTGAAGTTGCCTGTAAATGTGGAGTTGGTGGCATGCGAAATCCGCATGTGGAGCATTCATTTGTGTGGGATGCTCTACCATGTTCATTTCAGTCCTAGCCATACAAAGGGCACTAAGCATAGAGTGTGAAAACTGAGTTTCCTTGAGAGCTGCTTGGAAGCCTGATGGTGTGTGAAGTTAGTGAGCCAAATGGAGTTGTTCTCCCACAGGAACCACTCGGCTGATCCTTCTTCAATATGCCCTTCACCAACATGCAGTGTTTCCTTGATTGAATTAGCTCTCACACCAATATTTGCGTCTAGAGCCTTTGCATTGAGGGCTATCTGAAAACGGCTGTGGCGCTGAAGTTGCCTGTGAATGTGGAGTTGGTGGCATGTGAAACCCGCATGTGGAGCATTCGTTTGTGTGGGATGCTCTACCATGTTCATTTCAGTCCTAGCCATACAAAGGGCACTAAGCATAGAGTGTGAAAACTGAGTTTCCTTGAGAGCTGCTTGGAAGCCTGATGGTGTGTGAAGTTAGTGAGCCAAATGGAGTTGTTCTCCCACAAGAACCACTCGGCTGATCCTTCTTCAATATGCCCTTCACCAACATGCAGTGTTTCTTTGATTGAATTAGCTCTCACACCAATATTTGCGTCTAGAGCCTTTGCATTGAGGGCTATCTGAAAACGGCTGTGGCGCTGAAGTTGCCTGTGAATGTGGAGTTGGTGGCATGTGAAACCCGCATGTGGAGCATTCGTTTGTGTGGGATGCTCTACCAGGTTCATTCCTAGATAATGCACTCAAAGGGCACTAAGCATAGAGTGTGAAAACTGAGTTTCCTTGAGAGCTGCTTGGAAGCCTGATGGTGTGTGAAGTTAGTGAGCCAAATAAAGTTGTTCTCCCACAAGAACCACTCGGCTGATCCTTCTTCAATATGCCCTTCACCAACATGCAGTGTTTCCTTGATTGAATTAGCTCTCACACCAATATTTGCGTCTAGAGCCTTTGCATTGAGGGCTATCTGAAAACGGCTGTGGCGCTGAAGTTGCCTGTGAATGTGGAGTTGGTGGCATGTGAAACCCGCATGTATAGCATTCGTTTGTGTGGGATGCTCTACCAGGTTCATTTCAGTCCTAGCCATACAAATGGCACTAAGCATAGAGTGTGAAAACTGAGTTTCCTTGAGAGCTGCTTGGAAGCCTGATGGTGTGTGAAGTTAGTGAGCCAAATGGAGTTGTTCTCCCACAAGAACCACTCGGCTGATCCTTCTTCAAAATGCCCTTCACCAACATGCAGTGTTTCCTTGATTGAATTAGCTCTCACACCAATATTTGCGTCTAGAGCCTTTGCATTGAGGGCTATCTGAAAACGGCTGTGGCGCTGAAGTTGCCTGTGAATGTGGAGTTGGTGGCATGTGAAACCCGCATGTGGAGCATTCGTTTGTGTGGGATGCTCTACCAGGTTCATTCCTAGATAATGCACTCAAAGGGCACTAAGCATAGAGTGTGAAAACTGAGTTTTCTTGAGAGCTGCTTGGAAGCCTGATGGTGTGTGAAGTTAGTGAGCCAAATAAAGTTGTTCTCCCACAGGAACCACTCGGCTGATCCTTCTTCAATATGCCCTTCACCAACATGCAGTGTTTCTTTTATTGAATTAGCTCTCACACCAATATTTGCGTCTAGAGCCTTTGCATTGAGGGCTATCTGAAAACGGCTGTGGCGCTGAAGTTGCCTGTGAATGTGGAGTTGGTGGCATGTGAAATCCGCATGTGGAGCATTCGTTTGTGTGGGATGCTCTACCAGGTTCATTCCTAGATAATGCACTCAAAGGGCACTAAGCATAGAGTGTGAAAACTGAGTTTCCTTGAGAGCTGCTTGGAAGCCTGATGGTGTGTGAAGTTAGTGAGCCAAATGGAGTTGTTCTCCCACAAGAACCACTCGGCTGATCCTTCTTCAATATGCCCTTCACCAACATGCAGTGTTTCCTTGATTGAATTAGCTCTCACACCAATATTTGCATCTAGAGCCTTTGCATTGAGGGCTATCTGAAAACGGCTGTGGCGCTGAAGTTGCCTGTGAATGTGGAGTTGCTGGCATGTGAAACCCGCATGTGGAGCATTCGATTGTGTGGGATGATCTACCAGGTTCTTTTCAGTCCTAGCCATACAAAGGGCACTAAGCATAGAGTGTGAAAACTGAGTTTCCTTGAGAGCTGCTTTGAAGCCTGATGGTGTGTGAAGTTAGTGAGCCAAATGGAGTTGTTCTCCCACAAGAACCACTCGGCTGGTCCTTCTTCAATATGCCCTTCACCAACATGCAGTGTTTCCTTGATTGAATTAGCTCTCACACCAATATTTGCGTCTAGAGCCTTTGCATTGAGGGCTATCTGAAAACGGCTGTGGCGCTGAAGTTGCCTGTGAATGTGGATTTGGTGGCATGTGAAACCCGCATGTGGAGCATTCGTTTGTGTGGGATGCTCTACCAGGTTCATTCCTAGATAATGCACTCAAAGGGCACTAAGCATAGAGTGTGAAAACTGAGTTTCCTTGAGAGCTGCTTGGAAGCCTGATGGTGTGTGAAGTTAGTGAGCCAAATGGAGTTGTTCTCCCACAAGAACCACTCGGCTGATCCTTCTTCAATATGCCCTTCACCAACATGCAGTGTTTCCTTGATTGAATTAGCTCTCACACCAATATTTGCGTCTAGAGCCTTTGCATTGAGGGCTATCTGAAAACGGCTGTGGCGCTGAAGTTGCCTGTGAATGTGGAGTTGGTGGATGTGAATCCCGCATGTGTAGCATTCGTTTGTGTGGGATGCTTTACCAGGTTCATTCCTAGATAATGCACTCAAAGGGCACTAAGCATAGAGTGTGAAAACTGAGTTTCCTTGAGAGCTGCTTGGAAGCCTGATGGTGTGTGAAGTTAGTGAGCCAAATGGAGTTGTTCTCCCACAAGAACCACTCGGCTGATCCTTCTTCAATATGCCCTTCACCAACATGCAGTGTTTCTTTGATTGAATTAGCTCTCACACCAATATTTGCGTCTAGAGCCTTTGCATTGAGGGCTATCTGAAAACGGCTGTGGCGCTGAAGTTGCCTGTGAATGTGGAGTTGGTGGCATGTGAAATCCGCATGTGGAGCATTCGTTTGTGTGGGATGCTCTACCAGGTTCATTCCTAGATAATGCACTCAAAGGGCACTAAGCATAGAGTGTGAAAACTGAGTTTGCTTGAGAGCTGCTTGGAAGCCTGATGGTGTGTGAAGTTAGTGAGCCAAATGGAGTTGTTCTCCCACAAGAACCACTCGGCTGATCCTTCTTCAATATGCCCTTCACCAACATGCAGTGTTTCTTTGATTGAATTAGCTCTCACACCAATATTTGCGTCTAGAGCCTTTGCATTGAGGGCTATCTGAAAACGGCTGTGGCGCTGAAGTTGCCTGTGAATGTGGAGTTGGTGGCATGTGAAATCCGCATGTGGAGCATTCGTTTGTGTGGATGCTCTACCAGGTTCATTTCAGTCCTAGCCATACAAAGGGCACTAAGCATAGAGTGTGAAAACTGAGTTTCCTTGAGAGCTGCTTGGAAGCCTGATGGTGTGTGAAGTTAGTGAGCCAAATGGAGTTGTTCTCCCACAAGAACCACTCGGCTGATCCTTCTTCAATATGCCCTTCACCAACATGCAGTGTTTCCTTGATTGAATTAGCTCTCACACCAATATTTGCATCTAGAGCCTTTGCATTGAGGGCTATCTGAAAACGGCTGTGGCGCTGAAGTTGCCTGTGAATGTGGAGTTGGTGGCATGTGAAACCTGCATGTGGAGCATTCGTTTGTGTGGGATGATCTACCAGGTTCTTTTCAGTCCTAGCCATACAAAGGGCACTAAGCATAGAGTGTGAAAACTGAGTTTCCTTGAGAGCTGCTTGGAAGCCTGATGGTGTGTGAAGTTAGTGAGCCAAATGGAGATGTTCTCCCACAAGAACCACTCGGCTGATCCTTCTTCAATATGCCCTTCACCAACATGCAGTGTTTCCTTGATTGAATTAGCTCTCACACCAATATTTGCGTCTAGAGCCTTTGCATTGAGGGCTATCTGAAAACGGCTGTGGCGCTGAAGTTGCCTGTGAATGTGGAGTTGGTGGCATGTGAAACCCGAATGTGGAGCATTCGTTTGTGTGGGATGCTCTACCAGGTTCATTCCTAGATAATGCACTCAAAGGGCACTAAGCATAGAGTGTGAAAACTGAGTTTCCTTGAGAGCTGCTTGGAAGCCTGATGGTGTGTGAAGTTAGTGAGCCAAATGGAGTTGTTCTCCCACAAGAACCACTCGGCTGATCCTTCTTCAATATGCCCTTCACCAACATGCAGTGTTTCCTTGATTGAATTAGCTCTCACACCAATATTTGCGTCTAGAGCCTTTGCATTGAGGGCTATCTGAAAACGGCTGTGGCGCTGAAGTTGCCTGTGAATGTGGAGTTGGTGGCATGTGAAATCCGCATGTGGAGCATTCATTTGTGTGGGATGCTCTACCATGTTCATTTCAGTCCTAGCCATACAAAGGGCACTAAGCATAGAGTGTGAAAACTGAGTTTCCTTGAGAGCTGCTTGGAAGCCTGATGGTGTGTGAAGTTAGTGAGCCAAATGGAGTTGTTCTCCCACAAGAACCACTCGGCTGATCCTTCTTCAATATGCCCTTCACCAACATGCAGTGTTTCCTTGATTGAATTAGCTCTCACACCAATATTTGCGTCTAGAGCCTTTGCATTGAGGGCTATCTGAAAACGGCTGTGGCGCTGAAGTTGCCTGTGAATGTGGAGTTGGTGGCATGTGAAATCCGCATGTGGAGCATTCGTTTGTGTGGGATGCTCTACCAGGTTCATTCCTAGATAATGCACTCAAAGGGCACTAAGCATAGAGTGTGAAAACTGAGTTTCCTTGAGAGCTGCTTGGAAGCCTGATGGTGTGTGAAGTTAGTGAGCCAAATGGAGTTGTTCTCCCACAAGAACCACTCGGCTGATCCTTCTTCAATGTGCTCTTCACCAACATGCAGTGTTTCCTTGATTGAATTAGCTCTCACACCAATATTTGCGTCTAGAGCCTTTGCATTGAGGGCTATCTGAAAACGGCTGTGGCGCTGAAGTTGCCTGTGAATGTGGAGTTGGTGGCATGTAAAACCCGCATGTGGAGCATTCGTTTGTGTGGGATGCTCTACCAGGTTCATTCCTAGATAATGCACTCAAAGGACACTAAGCATAGAGTGTGAAAACTGAGTTTCCTTGAGAGCTGCTTGGAAGCCTGATGGTGTGTGAAGTTAGTGAGAAAAATGGAGTTGTTCTCCCACAAGAACCACTCGGCTGATCCTTCTTCAATATGCCCTTCACCAACATGCAGTGTTTCCTTGATTGAATTAGCTCTCACACCAATATTGGCGTCTAGAGCCTTTGCATTGAGGGCTATCTGAAAACGGCTGTGGCGCTGAAGTTGCCTGTGAATGTGGAGTTGGTGGCATGTGAAATCCGCATGTGGAGCATTCGTTTGTGTGGGATGCTCTACCAGGTTCATTTCAGTCCTAGCCAAAGAAAGTGCACTAAGCAAAGAGTGTGAAAACTGAGTTTCCTTGAGAGCTGCTTGGAAGCCTGATGGTGTGTGAAGTTAGTGAGCCAAATGGTGTTGTTCTCCCACAAGAACCACTCGGCTGATCCTTCTTCAATATGCCCTTCACCAACATGCAGTGTTTCCTTGATTGAATTAGCTCTCACACCAATATTTTTGTCTAGAGCCTTTGCATTGAGGGCTATCTGAAAACGGCTGTGGCGCTGAAGTTGCCTGTGAATGTGGAGTTGGTGGCATGTGAAACCCGCATGTGGAGCATTCGTTTGTGTGGGATGCTCTACCAGGTTCATTCCTAGATAATGCACTCAAAGGGCACTAAGCATAGAGTGTGAAAACTGAGTTTCCTTGAGAGCTGCTTGGAAGCCTGATGGTGTGTGAAGTTAGTGAGCCAAATGGAGTTGTTCTCCCACAAGAACCACTCGGCTGATCCTTCTTCAATATGCCCTTCACCAACATGCAGTGTTTCCTTGATTGAATTAGCTCTCACACCAATATTTGCGTCTAGAGCCTTTGCATTGAGGGCTATCTGAAAACGGCTGTGGTGCTGAAGTTGCCTGTGAATGTGGAGTTGGTGGCATGTGAAACCCGCATGTGGAGCATTCGTTTGTGTGGGATGCTCTACAATGTTCATTCCTAGGGAATGCACTCTAAGGGCACTAAGCATAGAGTGTGAAAACTGAGTTTCCTTGAGAGCTGCTTGGAAGCCTGATGGTGTGTGAAGTTAGTGAGCCAAATGGAGTTGTTCTCCCACAAGAACCACTTGGCTGATCCTTCTTCAATATGCCCTTCACCAACATGCAGTGTTTCCTTGATTGAATTAGCTCTCACACCAATATTTGCGTCTAGAGCCTTTGCATTGAGGGCTATCTGAAAACGGCTGTGGCGCTGAAGTTGCCTGAGAATGTGGAGTTGGTGGCATGTGAAACCCGCATGTGGAGCATTCGTTTGTGTGGGATGCTCTACCAGGTTCATTTCAGTCCTAGCCATACAAAGGGCACTAAGCATAGAGTGTGAAAACTGAGTTTCCTTGAGAGCTGCTTGGAAGCCTGATGGTGTGTGAAGTTAGTGAGCCAAATGGTGTTGTTCTCCCACAAGAACCACTCGGCTGATCCTTCTTCAAAATGCCCTTCACCAACATGCAGTGTTTCCTTGATTGAATTAGCTCTCACACCAATATTTGCGTCTAGAGCCTTTGCATTGAGGGCTATCTGAAAACGGCTGTGGCGCTGAAGTTGCCTGTGAATGTGGAGTTGGTGGCATGTGAAACTCGCATGTGGAGCATTCGTTTGTGTGGGATGCTCTACCAGGTTCATTCCTAGATAATGCACTCAAAGGGCACTAAGCATAGAGTGTGAAAACTGAGTTTCCTTGAGAGCTGCTTGGAAGCCTGATGGTGTGTGAAGTTAGTGAGCCAAATGGAGTTGTTCTCCCACAAGAACCACTCAGCTGATCCTTCTTCAATATGCCCTTCACCAACATGCAGTGTTTCCTTGATTGAATTAACTCTCACACCAATATTTGCGTCTAGAGCCTTTGCATTGAGGGCTATCTGAAAACGGCTGTGGCGCTGAAGTTGCCTGTGAATGTGGAGTTGGTGGCATGTGAAACCCGCATGTGGAGCATTCGTTTGTGTGGGATGCTCTACCAGGTTCATTCCTAGATAATGCACTCAAAGGACACTAAGCATAGAGTGTGAAAACTGAGTTTCCTTGAGAGCTGCTTGGAAGCCTGATGGTGTGTGAAGTTAGTGAGCCAAATGGAGTTGTTCTCCCACAAGAACCACTCAGCTGATCCTTCTTCAATATGCCCTTCACCAACATGCAGTGTTTCCTTGATTGAATTAGCTCTCACACCAATATTTGCGTCTACACCCTTTGCATTGAGGGCTATCTGAAAACGGCTGTGGCGCTGAAGTTGTCTGTGAATGTGGAGTTGGTGGCATGTCAAACCCGCATGTGGAGCATTCGTTTGTGTGGGATGCTCTACCAGGTTCATTCCTAGATCATGCACTCAAAGGGCACTAAGCATAGAGTGTGAAAACTGAGTTTCCTTGAGAGCTGCTTGGAAGCCTGATGGTGTGTGAAGTTAGTGAGCCAAATGGAGTTGTTCTCCCACAAGAACCACTCGGCTGATCCTTCTTCAACATATCCTTCACCAACATGCAGTGTTTCCTTGATTGAATTAGCTCTCACACCAATATTTGCGTCTAGAGCCTTTGCATTGAGGGCTATCTGAAAACGGCTGTGGCGCTGAAGTTGCCTGTGAATGTGGAGTTGGTGGCATGTGAAAACCGCATATGGAGCATTCGTTTGTGTGTGATGCTCTACCAGGTTCATTCCTAGATAATGCACTCAAAGGGCACTAAGCATAGAGTGTGAAAACTGAGTTTCCTTGAGAGCTGCTTGGAAGCCTGATGGTGTGTGAAGTTAGTGAGCCAAATGGAGTTGTTCTCCCACAAGAACCACTCGGCTGATCCTTCTTCAATATGCCCTTCACCAACATGCAGTGTTTCCTTGATTGAATTAGCTCTCACACCAATATTTGCGTCTAGAGCCTTTGCATTGAGGGCTATCTGAAAACGGCTGTGGCGCTGAAGTTGCCTGTGAATGTGGAGTTGGTGGCATGTGAAATCCGCATGTGGAGCATTCGTTTGTGTGGGATGCTCTACCAAGCTTCATTTTAGTCCTAGGCACACAAAGAGCACTAAGCATAGAGTGTGAAAACTGAGTTTCCTTGAGAGCTGCTTGGAAGCCTGATGGTGTGTGAAGTTAGTGAGCCAAATGGAGTTGTTCTCCCACAAGAACCACTCGGCTGATCCTTCTTCAATATGCCCTTCACCAACATGCAGTGTTTCCTTGATTGAATTAGCTCTCACACCAATATTTGCGTCTAGAGCCTTTGCATTGAGGGCTATCTGAAAACGGCTGTGGCGCTGAAGTTGCCTGTGATTTGTGTGGGATGATGACCAAGCTTCATTTCAGTCCTAGCCATACAAAGGGCACTAAGCATAGAGTGTGAAAACTGAGTTTCCTTGAGAGCTGCTTGGAAGCCTGATGGTGTGTGAAGTTAGTGAGCCAAATGGAGTTGTTCTCCCACAAGAACCACTCCGGCTGATCCTTCTTCAATATGCCCTTCACCAACATGCAGTGTTTCCTTGATTGAATTAAGCTCTCACCACCAATACTTGCGTCTAGAGCCTTTGCATTGAGGGCTATCTGGAAAACGGCTGTGGCGCTGAAGTTGCCTGTGAATGTGGAGTTGGTGGCATGTGAAACCCGCATGTGGAGCATTCGTTTGTGTGGGATGCTCTACCAGGTTCATTCCTAGATAATGCACTCAAAGGGCACTAACCATAGAGTGTGAAAACTGAGTTTCCTTGAGAGCTGCTTGGAAGCCTGATGGTGTGTGACGTTAGTGAGCCAAATGGAGTTGTTCTCCCACAAGAACCACTCGGCTGATCCTTCTTCAATATGCCCTTCACCAACATGCAGTGTTTCCTTGATTGAATTAGCTCTCACACCAATATATTGCGTCTAGAGCCTTTGCATTGAAGGCTATCTGAAGACGGCTGTGGCGCTGAAGTTGCCTGTGAATGTGGAGTTGGTGGCATGTGAAACCCGCATGTGGAGCATTCGTTTGTGTGGGATGCTGACCAAGTTTCATTTCAGTCCTAGACACACAACGAGCACTAAGCATAGAGTGTGAAAACTGAGTTTCCTTGAGAGCTGCTTGGAAGCCTGATGGTGGTGTGAAGTTAGTGAGCCAAATGGAGTTGTTCTCCCACAAGAACCACTCGGCTGATCCTTCTTCAATATGCCCTTCACCAACATGCAGTGTTTCCTTGATTGAATTAGCTCTCACACCAATATTTGCGTCTACAGCCTTTGCATTGAAGGCTATCTGAAGACGGCTGTGGCGCTTGAAGTTGCCCTGTGAATGTGGAGTTGGTGGCATGTGAAACCCACATGTGGAGCATTCGTTTGTGTGGGATGCTCTCTACCAGGTTCATTCCTAGATAGTGCACTCAAAGGGCACTAAGCATAGAGTGTGAAAACTGAGTTTCCTTGAGAGCTGCTTAGAAGCCTGATGGTGTGTGAAGTTAGTGAGCCAAATGGAGTTGTTCTCCCACAAGAACCACTCGGCTGATCCTTCTTCAATATGCCCTTCACCAACATGCAGTGTTTCCTTGATTGAATTAGCTCTCACACCAATATTTGCGTCTAGAGCCTTTGCATTGAGGGCTATCTGAAAACGGCTGTGACGCTGAAGTTGCCTGTAAATGTGGAGTTTGGTGGCATGTGAAACCCGCATGTGGAGCATTCGTTTGTGTGGGATGCTCTACCAGGTTCATTTCAGTCCTAGCCATACAAAGGGGCACTAAGCATAGAGTGTGAAAACTGAGTTTCCTTGAGAGCTGCTTGGAAGTCTGATGGTGTGTGAAGTTAGTGAGCCAAATGGAGTTGTTCTCCCACAAGAACCACTCGGCTGATCCTTCTTCAATATGCCCTTCACCAACATGCAGTGTTTCCCTTGATTGAATTAGCTCTCACACCAATATTTGCGTCTAGAGCCTTTGCATTGAGGGCTATCTGAAAACGGCTGTGGCGCTGAAGTTGCCTGTGAATGTGGAGTTGGTGGCATGTGAAACCCGCATGTGGAGCATTCGTTTGTGTGGGATGCTCTACCAGGTTCATTCCTAGATAATGCACTCAAAGGGCACTAAGCATAGAGTGTGAAAACTGAGTTTCCTTGAGAGCTGCTTGGAAGCCTGATGGTGTGTGAAGTTAGTGAGCCAAATGGAGTTGTTCTCCCACAAGAACCACTCGGCTGATCCTTCTTCAATATGCCCTTCACCAACATGCAGTGTTTCCTTGATTGAATTAGCTCTCACACCAATATTTGCGTCTAGAGCCTTTGCATTGAGGGCTATCTGAAAACGGCTGTGGCGCTGAAGTTGCCTGTGAATGTGGAGTTGGTGGCATGTGAAATCCGCATGTGGAGCATTCGTTTGTGTGGGATGCTGACCAAGCTTCATTTTAGTCCTAGGCACACAAAGAGCACTAAAGCATAGAGTGTGAAAACTGAGTTTCCTTGAGAGCTGCTTGGAAGCCTGATGGTGTGTGAAGTTAGTGAGCCAAATGGAGTTGTTCTCCCACAAGAACCACTCGGCCTGATCCTTCTTCAATATGCCCTTCACCAACATGCAGTGTTTCCTTGATTGAATTAGCTCTCACCACCAATATTTGCGTCTAGATCCTTTGCATTGAGGGCTATCTGAAAACGGCTGTGGCGCTGAAGTTGGCCTGTGAATGTGGAGTTGGTGGCATGTGAAACCCGCATGTGGGAGCATTCGTTTGTGTGGGATGCTCTCCAAGCTTCATTTCAGTCCTAGGCATACAAAGGGCACTAAGCATAGAGTGTGAAAACTGAGTTTCCTTGAGAGCTGCTTGGAAGCCTGATGGTGTGTGAAGTTAGTGAGCCAAATGGAGTTGTTCTCCCACAAGAACCACTCGGCTGATCCTTCTTCAATATGCCCTTCACCAACATGCAGTGTTTCCTTGATTGAATTAGCTCTCACACCAATACTTGCGTCTAGAGCCTTTGCATTGAGGGCTATCTGAAAACGGCTGTGGCGCTGAAGTTGCCTGTGAATGTGGAGTTGGTGGCATGTGAAACCCGCATGTGGAGCATTCGTTTGTGTGGGATGCTCTACCAGGGTTCATTCCTAGATAATGCACTCAAAGGGCACTAAGCATAGAGTGTGAAAACTGAGTTTCCTTGAGAGCTGCTTGGAAGCCTGATGGTGTGTGAAGTTAGTGAGCCAAATGGAGTTGTTCTCCCACAAGAACCACTTGGCTGATCCTTCTTCAATATGCCCTTCACCAACATGCAGTGTTTCCTTGATTGAATTAGCTCTCACACCAATATTTGCGTCTAGAGCCTTTGCATTGAAGGCTATCTGAAGACGGCTGTGGCGCTGAAGTTGCCTGTGAATGTGGAGTTGGTGGCATGTGAAACCCCGCATGTGGAGCATTCGTTTGTGTGGGATGCTGACCCAAGCTTCATTTCAGTCCTAGACACACAACGAGCACTAAGCATAGAGTGTGAAAACTGAGTTTTCCTTGAGAGCTGCTTGGAAGCCTGATGGTGTGTGAAGTTAGTGAGCCAAATGGAGTTGTTCTCCCACAAGAACCACTCGGCTGATCCTTCTTCAATATGCCCTTCACCAACATGCAGTGTTTCCTTGATTGAATTAGCTCTCACACCAATATTTGCGTCTAGAGCCTTTGCATTGAAGGCTATCTGAAGACGGCTGTGGCGCTGAAGTTGCCTGTGAATGTGGAGTTGGTGGCATGTGAAACCCGCATGTGGAGCATTTCGTTTGTGTGGGATGCTCTACCCAGGTTCATTCCTAGATAATGCACTCAAAGGGCACTAAGCATAGAGTGTGAAAACTGAGTTTCCTTGAGAGCTGCTTGGAAGCCTGATGGTGTGTGAAGTTAGTGAGCCAAATGGAGTTGTTCTCCCACAAGAACCACTCGGCTGATCCTTCTTCAATATGCCCTTCACCAACATGCAGTGTTTCCTTGATTGAATTAGCTCTCACACCAATACTTGCGTCTAGAGCCTTTGCATTGAGGGCTATCTGAAAACGGCTGTGGCGCTGAAGTTGCCTGTGAATGTGGAGTTGGTGGCATGTGAAACCCGCATGTGGAGCATTCGTTTGTGTGGGATGCTCTACCAGGTTCATTCCTAGATAATGCACTCAAAGGGCACTAAGCATAGAGTGTGAAAAACTGAGTTTCCTTGAGAGCTGCTTGGAAGCCTGATGGTGTGTGAAGTTAGTGAGCCAAATGGAGTTGTTCTCCCACAAGAACCACTCGGCTGATCCTTCTTCAATATGCCCTTCACCAACATGCAGTGTTTCCTTGATTGAATTAGCTCTCACACCAATATTTGCGTCTAGAGCCCTTTGCATTGAGGGCTATCTGAAAACGGCTGTGGCGCCTGAAGTTGCCTGTGAATGTGGAGTTGGTGGCATGTGAAAACCCGCATGTGGAGCATTCGTTTGTGTGGGATGCTGACCAAGCTTCATTTCAGTCCCTAGACACACAACGAGCACTAAGCATAGAGTGTGAAAACTGAGTTTCCTTGAGAGCTGCTTGGGAAGCCTGATGGTGTGTGAAGTTAGTGAGCCAAATGGAGTTGTTCTCCCACAAGAACCACTCGGCTGATCCTTCTTCAATAATGCCCTTCACCAACATGCAGTGTTTCCTTGATTGAATTAGCTCTCACACCAATATTTGCGTCTACAGCCTTTGCATTGAAGGCTATCTGAAGACGGCTGTGGCGCTGAAGTTGCCTGTGAATGTGGAGTTGGTGGCATGTGAAACCCGCATGTGGAGCATTCGTTTGTGTGGGATGCTCTACCAGGTTCATTCCTAGATAATGCACTCAAAGGGCACTAAGCATAGAGTGTGAAAACTGAGTTTCCTTGAGAGCTGCTTGGAAGCCTGATGGTGTGTGAAGTTAGTGAGCCAAATGGAGTTGTTCTCCCACAAGAACCACTCGGCTGATCCTTCTTCAATATGCCCCTTCACCAACATGCAGTGTTTCCTTGATTGAATTAGCTCTCACACCAATACTTGCGTCTAGAGCCTTTGCATTGAGGGCTATCTGAAAACGGCTGTGGCGCTGAAGTTGCCTGTGAATGTGGAGTTGGTGGCATGTGAAACCCGCATGTGGAGCATTGCGTTTGTGTGGGATGCTCTACCCAGGTTCATTCCTAGATAATGCACTCAAAGGGGCACTAAGCATAGAGTGTGAAAACTGAGTTTCCTTGAGAGCTGCTTGGAAGCCTGATGGTGTGTGAAGTTAGTGAGCCAAATGGAGTTGTTCTCCCACAAGAACCACTCGGCTGATCCTTCTTCAATATGCCCTTCACCAACATGCAGTGTTTCCTTGATTGGAATTAGCTCTCACACCAATATTTGCGTCTAGAGCCTTTGCATTGAGGGCTATCTGAAAAAGGCTTTGGCGCTGAAGTTGCCTGTGAATGTGGAGTTGGTGGCATGTGAAATCCGCATGTGGAGCATTCGTTTGTGTGGGATGCTGACCAAGCTTCATTTTAGTCCTAGGCACACAAAGAGCACTAAAGCATAGAGTGTGAAAACTGAGTTTCCTTGAGAGCTGCTTGGAAGCCTGATGGTGTGTGAAGTTAGTGAGCCAAATGGAGTTGTTCTCCCCACAAGAACCACTCGGCTGATCCTTCTTCAATATGCCCTTCACCAACATGCAGTGTTTCCTTGATTGAATTAGCTCTCACACCAATATTTGCGTCTAGATCCTTTGCATTGAGGGCTATCTGAAAACGGCTGTGGCGCTGAAGTTGCCTGTGAATGTGGAGTTGGTGGCATGTGAAACCCGCATGTGGAGCATTCGTTTGTGTGGGATGCTCTCCAAGCTTCATTTCAGTCCTAGGCATACAAAGGGCACTAAGCATAGAGTGTGAAAACTGAGTTTCCTTGAGAGCTGCTTGGAAGCCTGATGGTGTGTGAAGTTAGTGAGCCAAATGGAGTTGTTCTCCCACAAGAACCACTCGGCTGATCCTTCTTCAATATGCCCTTCACCAACATGCAGTGTTTCCTTGATTGAATTAGCTCTCACACCAATACTTGCGTCTAGAGCCTTTGCATTGAGGGCTATCTGAAAACGGCCTGTGGCGCTGAAGTTGCCTGTGAATGTGGAGTTGGTGGCATGTGAAACCCGCATGTGGAGCATTCGTTTGTGTGGGATGCTCTACCAGGTTCATTCCTAGATAATGCACTCAAAGGGCACTAAGCATAGAGTGTGAAAACTGAGTTTCCTTGAGAGCTGCTTGGAAGCCTGATGGTGTGTGAAGTTAGTGAGCCAAATGGAGTTTGTTCTCCCACAAGAACCACTCGGCTGATCCTTCTTCAATATGCCCTTCACCAACATGCAGTGTTTCCTTGATTGAATTAGCTCTCACACCAATATTTGCGTCTAGAGCCTTTGCATTGAAGGCTATCTGAAGACGGCTGTGGCGCTGAAGTTGCCTGTGAATGTGGAGTTGGTGGCATGTGAAACCCGCATGTGGAGCATTCGTTTGTGTGGGATGCTGACCAAGCTTCATTTCAGTCCTAGACACACAACGAGCACTAAGCATAGAGTGTGAAAACTGAGTTTCCTTGAGAGCTGCTTGGAAGCCTGATGGTTGTGTGAAGTTAGTGAGCCAAATGGAGTTGTTCTCCCACAAGAACCACTCGGGCTGATCCTTCTTCAATATGCCCTTCACCAACATGCAGTGTTTCCTTGATTGAATTAGCTCTCACAACCAATATTTGCGTCTACAGCCTTTGCATTGAAGGCTATCTGAAGACGGCTGTGGCGCTGAAGTTTGCCTGTGAATGTGGAGTTGGTGGCATGTGAAACCCGCATGTGGAGCATTCGTTTGTGTGGGATGCTCTACCAGGTTCATTCCTAGATAATGCACTCAAAGGGCACTAAGCATAGAGTGTGAAAACTGAGTTTCCTTGAGAGCTGCTTGGAAGCCTGATGGTGTGTGAAGTTAGTGAGCCAAATGGAGTTGTTCTCCCACAAGAACCACTCGGCTGATCCTTTTCAATATGCCCTTCACCAACATGCCAGTGTTTCCTTGATTGAATTAGCTCTCACACCAATACTTGCGTCTAGAGCCTTTGCATTGAGGGCTATCTGAAAACGGCTGTGGCGCTGAAGTTGCCTGTGAATGTGGAGTTGGTGGCATGTGAAACCCGCATGTGGAGCATTCGTTTGTGTGGGATGCTCTACCAGGTTCATTCCTAGATAATGCACTCAAAGGGCACTAAGCATAGAGTGTGAAAACTGAGTTTCCTTGAGAGCTGCTTGGAAGCCTGATGGTGTGTGAAGTTAGTGAGCCAAATGGAGTTGTTCTCCCACAAGAACCACTCGGCTGATCCTTCTTCAATATGCCCTTCACCAACATGCAGTGTTTCCTTGATTGAATTAGCTCTCACACCAATATTTGCGTCTAGAGCCTTTGCATTGAGGGCTATCTGAAAACGGCTGTGGCGCTGAAGTTGCCTGTGAATGTGGAGTTGGTGGCATGTGAAACCCGCATGTGGAGCATTCGTTTGTGTGGGATGCTGACCAAGCTTCATTTCAGTCCTAGACACACAACGAGCACTAAGCATAGAGTGTGAAAAACTGAGTTTCCTTGAGAGCTGCTTGGAAGCCTGATGGTGTGTGAAGTTAGTGAGCCAAATGGAGTTTGTTCTCCCACAAGAACCACTCGGCTGATCCTTCTTCAATATGCCCTTCACCAACATGCAGTGTTTTCCCTTGATTGAATTAGCTCTCACACCAATTATTTGCGTCTACAGCCTTTGCATTGAAGGCTATCTGAATGACGGCTGTGGCGCTGAAGTTGCCTGTGAATGTGGAGTTGGTGGCATGTGAAACCCGCATGTGGGAGGGCAAAGCATCGTTTGTGTGGGATGCTCTACCAGGTTCATTCCTAGATAATGCACTCAAAGGGCACTAAGCATAGAGTGTGAAAACTGAGTTTCCTTGAGAGCTGCCTTGGAAGCCTGATGGTGTGTGAAGTTAGTGAGCCAAATGGAGTTGTTCTCCCACAAGAACCACTCGGCTGATCCTTCTTCAATATGCCCTTCACCAACATGCAGTGTTTCCTTGATTGAATTAGCTCTCACACCAATACTTGCGTCTAGAGCCTTTGCATTGAGGGCTAATCTGAAAAACGGCTGTGGCGCTGAAGTTGCCTGTGAATGTGGAGTTGGTGGCATGTGAAACCCGCATGTGGAGCATTCGTTTGTGTGGGATGCTCTACCAGGTTCATTCCTAGATAATGCACTCAAAGGGCACTAAGCATAGAGTGTGAAAACTGAGTTTCCTTGAGAGCTGCTTGGAGAGCCTGATGGTGTGTGAAGTTAGTGAGCCAAATGGAGTTGTTCTCCCACAAGAACCACTCGGCTGATCCTTCTTCAATATGCCCTTCACCAACATGCAGTGTTTCCTTGATTGAATTAGCTCTCACACCAATATTTGCGTCTAGAGCCTTTGCATTGAGGGCTATCTGAAAAAGGCTGTGGCGCTGAAGTTGCCTGTGAATGTGGAGTTGGTGGCATGTGAAACCCCCGCATGTGGAGCAATTCGTTTGTGTGGGATGCTCTCCAAGCTTCATTTCAGTCCTAGGCATACAAAGGGCACTAAGCATAGAGTGTGAAAACTGAGTTTCCTTGAGAGCTGCTTGGAAGCCTGATGGTGTGTGAAGTTAGTGAGCCAAATGGAGTTGTTCTCCCACAAGAACCACCTCGGCTGATCCTTCTTCAATATGCCCTTCACCAACATGCAGTGTTTCCTTGATTGAATTAGCTCTCACACCAATACTTGCGTCTAGAGCCTTTGCATTGAGGGGCTATCTGAAAACGGCTGTGGCGCTGAAGTTGCCTGTGAATGTGGAGTTTGGTGGCATGTGAAACCCGCATGTGGAAGCATCTCATTCGTTGTGTGGGATGCTCTACCAGGTTCATTCCTAGATAATGCACTCAAAGGGCACTAAGCATAGAGTGTGAAAACTGAGTTTCCTTGAGAGCTGCTTGGAAGCCTGATGGTGTGTGAAGTTAGTGAGCCAAATGGAGTTGTTCTCCCACAAGAACCACTCGGCTGATCCTTCTTCAATATGCCCTTCACCAACATGCAGTGTTTCCTTGATTGAATTAGCTCTCACACCAATATTTGCGTCTAGAGCCTTTGCATTGAGGGCTATCTGAAAAACGGCTGTGGCGCTGAAGTTGCCTGTGAATGTGGAGTTGGTGGCATGTGAAACCCCGCATGTGGAGCATTCGTTTGTGTGGGATGCTCTCCAAAGCTTCATTTCAGTCCTAGGCATACAAAGGGCACTAAGCATAGAGTGTGAAAACTGAGTTTCCTTGAGAGCTGCTTGGAAGCCTGATGGTGTGTGAAGTTAGTGAGCCAAATGGAGTTGTTCTCCCCACAAGAACCACTCGGCTGATCCTTCTTCAATATGCCCTTCACCAACATGCAGTGTTTCCTTGATTGAATTAGCTCTCACACCAATACTTGCGTCTAGAGCCTTTGCATTGAGGGCTGTCTGAAAACGGCTGTGGCGCTGAAGTTGCCTGTGAATGTGGAGTTGGTGGCATGTGAAACCCGCATGTGGAGCATTCGTTTGTGTGGGATGCTCTACCAGGTTCATTCCTAGATAATGCACTCAAAGGGCACTAAGCATAGAGTGTGAAAACTGAGTTTCCTTGAGAGCTGCTTGGAAGCCTGATGGTGTGTGAAGTTAGTGAGCCAAATGGAGTTGTTCTCCCACAAGAACCACTCGGCTGATCCTTCTTCAATATGCCCTTCACCAACATGCAGTGTTTCCTTGATTGAATTAGCTCTCACACCAATATTTGCGTCTAGAGCCTTTGCATTGAAGGCTATCTGAAGACGGCTGTGGCGCTGAAGTTTGCCTGTGAATGTGGAGTTGGTGGCATGTGAAACCCGCATGTGGAGCATTCGTTTGTGTGGGATGCTCTACCAGGTTCATTCCTAGATAATGCACCTCAAAGGGCACTAAGCATAGAGTGTGAAAACTGAGTTTGCTTGAGAGCTGCTTGGAAGCCTGATGGTGTGTGAAGTTAGTGAGCCAAATGGAGTTGTTCTCCCACAAGAACCACTCGGCTGATCCTTCTTCAATATGCCCTTCACCAACATGCAGTGTTTCCCTTGATTGAATTAGCTCTCACACCAATATTTGCGTCTAGAGCCTTTGCATTGAGGGCTATCTGAAAACGGCTGTGGCGCTGAAGTTGCCTGTGAATGTGGGAGTTGGTGGCATGTGAAACCCGCATGTGGGAGCATTCGTTTGTGTGGGATGCTCTACCAGGTTCATTCCTAGATAATGCACTCAAAGGGCACTAAGCATAGAGTGTGAAAACTGAGTTTCCTTGAGAGCTGCTTGGAAGCCTGATGGTGTGTGAAGTTAGTGAGCCAAATGGAGTTGTTCTCCCACAAGAACCACTCGGCTGATCCTTCTTCAATATGCCCTTCACCAACATGCAGTGTTTCCTTGATTGAATTAGCTCTCACCACCAATATTTGCGTCTAGAGCCTTTGCATTGAGGGCTATCTGAAAACGGCTGTGGCGCTGAAGTTGCCTGTGAATGTGGAGTTGGTGGCATGTGAAACCCCGCATGTGGAGCATTCGTTTGTGTGGGATGCTCTCCAAGCCTTCATTTCAGTCCCTAGGCATACAAAGGGCACTAAGCATAGAGTGTGAAAACTGAGTTTCCTTGAGAGCTGCTTGGAAGCTTGATGGTGTGTGAAGTTAGTGAGCCAAATGGAGTTGTTCTCCCACAAGAACCACTCGGCTGATCCTTCTTCAATATGCCCTTCACCAACATGCAGTGTTTCCCTTGATTGAATTAGCTCTCACACCAATACTTGCGTCTAGAGCCTTTGCATTGAGGGCTATCTGAAAACGGCTGTGGCGCTGAAAGTTGCCTGTGAATGTGGAGTTGGTGGCATGTGAAACCCGCATGTGGAGCATTCGTTTGTGTGGGATGCTCTACCAGGTTCATTCCTAGATAATGCACTCAAAGGGCACTAAGCATAGAGTGTGAAAACTGAGTTTCCTTGAGAGCTGCTTGGAAGCCTGATGGTGTGTGAAGTTAGTGAGCCAAATGGAGTTGTTCTCCCACAAGAACCACTCGGCTGATCCTTCTTCAATATGCCCTTCACCAACATGCAGTGTTTTCCTTGATTGAATTAGCTCTCACACCAATATTTGCGTCTACAGCCTTTGCATTGAAGGCTATCTGAAGACGGCTGTGGCGCTGAAGTTGCCTGTGAATGTGGAGTTGGTGGCATGTGAAACCCGCATGTGGAGCATTCGTTTGTGTGGGATGCTCTACCAGGTTCATTCCTAGATAATGCACTCAAAGGGCACTAAGCATAGAGTGTGAAAACTGAGTTTGCTTGAGAGCTGCTTGGAAGCCTGATGGTGTGTGAAGTTAGTGAGCCAAATGGAGTTGTTCTCCCACAAGAACCACTCGGCTGATCCTTCTCCAATATGCCCTTCACCAACATGCAGTGTTTCCCTTGATTGAATTAGCTCTCACACCAATATTTGCGTCTAGAGCCTTTGCATTGAAGGCTATCTGAAGACGGCCTGTGGCGCTGAAGTTGCCTGTGAATGTGGAGTTGGTGGCATTGTTGAAACCCGCATGTGGAGCATTCGTTTGTGTGGGATGCTCTACCAGGTTCATTCCTAGATAATGCACTCAAAGGGCACTAAGCATAGAGTGTGAAAACTGAGTTTCCTTGAGAGCTGCTTGGAAGCCTGATGGTGTGTGAAGTTAGTGAGCCAAATGGAGTTGTTCTCCCCACAAGAACCACTCGGCTGATCCTTCTTCAATATGCCCTTCACCAACATGCAGTGTTTCCTTGATTGAATTAGCTCTCACACCAATACTTGCGTCTAGAGCCTTTGCATTGAGGGCTATCTGAAAACGGCTGTGGCGCTGAAGTTGCCTGTGAATGTGGAGTTGGTGGCATGTGAAACCCCGCATGTGGAGCATTCGTTTGTGTGGGATGCTCTACCAGGTTCATTCCTAGATAATGCACTCA
>NW_026700737.1:0-28744 GCF_030435755.1 Ochotona princeps | reverse complement strand
GCATATTGAATAAGGATCAGCCGAGTGGTTCTTGTGGGAGAACAACTCCATTTGGCTCACTAACTTCACACACCATCAGGCTTCCAAGCAGCTCTCAAGGAAACTCAGTTTTCACACTCTATGCTTAGTGCCCTTTGAGTGCGTATGACTGAAATGAAACTTGGTGAGCATCCCACACAAACGAATGCTCCACATGCGGGTTTCACATGCCACCAACTCCACATTCTCAGGCAACTTCAGCGCCACAGCCGTTTTCAGATAGCCTTCAATGCAAAGGCTCTAGACGCAAATATTGGTGTGAGAGCTAATTCAATCAAGGAAACACTGCATGTTGGTGAAGGGCATATTGAAGAAGGATCAGCCGAGTGGTTCTTGTGGGAGAACAACTCCCTTTGGCTCACTAACTTCACACACCATCAGGCTTCCAAGCAGCTCTCAAGGAAACTCAGTTTTCACACTCTATGCTTAGTGCCCTTTGAGTGCCTAGGACTGAAATGAAGCTAGGTGAGCATCCCACACAAACGAATGCTCCACATGCGGGTTTCACATGCCACCAACTCCACATTCACTGGCAACTTCAGCGCCACAGCCGTTTTCAGATAGCCCTCAATGCAAAGGCTCTAGACGCAAATATTGGTGTGAGAGCTAATTCAATCAAGGAAACACTGTATGTTGAAAAGGGCATATTGAAGAAGGATCAGCCGAGTGGTTCTTGTGGGAGAACAACTCCATTTGGCTCACTAACTTCACACACCATCAGGCTTCCAAGCAGCTCTCAAGGAAACTCAGTTTTCACACTCTATGCTTAGTGCCCTTTGAGTGCATTATCTAGGAATGATCCTGGTAGAGCATCCCACACAAACGAATGCTCCACATGCGGGTTTCACATGCCACCAACTCCACATTCTCAGGCAACTTCAGCGCCATAGCCGTTTTCAGATGGCCCTCAATGCAAAGGCTCTAGACGCAAATATTGGTGTGAGAGCTAATTCAATCAAGGAAACACTGCATGTTGGTGAAGGGCATATTGAAGAAGGATCAGCCGAGTGGTTCTTGTGGGAGAACAACTCCATTTGGCTCACTAACTTCACACAGCATCAGGCTTCCAAGCAGCTCTCAAGGAAACTCAGTTTTCACACTCTATGCTTAGTGCCCTTTGAGTGCCTAGGACAGAAATGAAGCTAGGTGAGCATCCCACACAAACGAATGCTCCACATGCGGGTTTCCCATGCCACCAACTCCACATTCACAGGCAACTTCAGCGCCACAGCCGTTTTCAGATAGCCCTCAATGCAAAGGCTCTAGACGCAAATATTGGTGTGAGAGCTAATTCAATCAAGGAAACACTGTATGTTGAAAAGGGCATATTGAAGAAGGATCAGCCGAGTGGTTCTTGTGGGAGAACAACTCCATTTGGCTCACTAACTTCACACACCATCAGGCTTCAAAGCAACTCTCAAGGAAACTCAGTTTTCACACTCTATGCTTAGTGCCCTTTAGTGCATTATCTAGGAATGAACCTGGTAGAGCATCCTACACAAACGAATGCTCCACATGCGGGTTTCACATGCCACCAACTCCACATTCTCAGGCAACTTCAGCGCCACAGCCGTTTTCAGATGGCCCTCAATGCAAAGGCTCTAGACGCAAATATTGGTGTGAGAGCTAATTCAATCAAGGAAACACTGCATGTTGGTGAAGGGCATATTGAAGAAGGATTAGCCGAGTGGTTCTTGTGGGAGAACAACTCCATTTTTCTCGCTAACTTCACACACCATCAGGCTTCCAAGCAGCTCTCAAGGAAACTCAGTTTTCACACTCTATGCTTAGTGCCCTTTGAGTGCATTATCTAGGAATGAACCTGGTAGAGAATCCCACACAAACGAATGCTTCACATGCGGGTTTCACATGCCACCAACTCCACATTCTCAGGCAACTTCAGCGCCACAGCCGTTTTCAGATAGCCCTCAATGCAAAGGCTCTAGACGCAAATATTGGTGTGAGAGCTAATTCAATCAAGGAAACACTGCATGTTGGTGAAGGGCATATTGAAGAAGGATCAGCCGAGTGGTTCTTGTGGGAGAACAACTCCATTTGGCTCACTAACTTCACATACCATCAGGCTTCCAAGCAGCTCTCAAGGAAACTCAGTTTTCACACTCTATGCTTAGTGCCCTTTAGTGCATTATCTAGGAATGAACCTGGTAGAGCATCCCACACAAACGAATGCTCCACATGCGAGATTCACATGCCAACAACTCAACATTCTCAGGCAACTTCAGCGCCACAGCCGTTTTCAGATAGCCCTCAATGCAAAGGCTCTGGACGCAAATATTGGTGTGAGAGCTATTTCAATCAAGGAAACACTGCATGTTGGTGAAGGGCATATTGAAGAAGGATCAGCCGAGTGGTTCTTGTGGGAGAACAACTCCATTTGGCTCACTAACTTCACACACCATCAGGCTTCCAAGCAGCTCTCAAGGAAACTCAGTTTTCACACTCTATGCTTAGTGCCCTTTGAGTGCATTATCTAGAAATGAACCTGGTAGAGCATCCCTCACAAACGAATGCTCCACATGCGGGTTTCCCATGCCACCAACTCCACATTCACAGGCAACTTCAGCGCCACAGCCGTTTTCAGATAGCCCTCAATGCAAAGGCTCTGGACGCAAATATTGGTGTGAGAGCTATTTCAATCAAGGAAACACTGCATGTTGGTGAAGGGCATATTGAAGAAGGATCAGCCGAGTGGTTCTTGTGGGAGAACAACTCCATTTAGCTAACTAACTTCACACACCATCAGGCTTCCAAGCAGCTCTCAAGGAAACAGTTTTCACACTCTATGCTTAGTGCCCTTTAGTGCATTATCTAGGAATGAACCTGGTAGAGCATCCCACACAAACAAATGCTCCACATGCAGGTTTCACGTGCCACCAATTCCACATTCTCAGGCAATTTCAGTGCCACAGCCGTTTTCAGATGGCCCTCAATGCAAAGGCTCTAGACGCAAATATTGGTGTGAGAGCTAATTCAATCAAGGAAACACTGTATGTTGAAAAGGGCATATTGAAGAAGGATCAACCGAGTGGTTCTTGTGGGAGAACAACTCCATTTGGCTCACTAACTTCACACACCATCAGGCTTCCAAGCAACTCTCAAGGAAACTCAGTTTTCACACTCTATGCTTAGTGCCATTTAGTGCATTATCTAGGAATGAACCTGGTACAGCATCCTACACAAACGAATGCTCCACATGCGGGTTTCACATGCCACCAACTCCACATTCTCAGGCAACTTCAGCGCCACAGCCGTTTTCAGATAGCCCTCAATGCAAAGGCTCTAGACGCAAATATTGGTGTGAGAGCTAATTCAATCAAGGAAACACTGCATGTTGGTGAAGGGCATATTGAAGAAGGATCAGCCGAGTGGTTCTTGTGGGAGAACAACTCCATTTGGCTCACTAACTTCACATACCATCAGGCTTCCAAGCAGCTCTCAAGGAAACTCAGTTTTCACACTCTATGCTTAGTGCCCTTTAGTGCATTATCTAGGAATGAACCTGGTAGAGCATCCCACACAAACGAATGCTCCACATGCGAGATTCACATGCCACCAACTCCACATTCTCAGGCAACTTCAGCGCCACAGCCGTTTTCAGATAGCCCTCAATGCAAAGGCTCTGGACGCAAATATTGGTGTGAGAGCTATTTCAATCAAGGAAACACTGCATGTTGGTGAAGGGCATATTGAAGAAGGATCAGCTGAGTGGTTCTTGTGGGAGAACAACTCCATTTGGCTCACTAACTTCACACACCATCAGGCTTCCAAGCAGCTCTCAAGGAAACTCAGTTTTCACACTCTATGCTTAGTGCCCTTTGAGTGCATTATCTAGAAATTAACCTGGTAGAGCATCCCTCACAAACGAATGCTCCACATGCGGGTTTCACATGTCACCAACTCCACATTCTCAGGCAACTTCAGCGCCACAGCCGTTTTCAGACGGCCCTCAATGCAAAGGCTCTAGACCCAAATATTGGTGTGAGAGCTAATTCAATCAAGGAAACACTGTATGTTGAAAAGGGCATATTGAAGAAGGATCAGCCGAGTGGTTCTTGTGGGAGAACAACTCCATTTGGCTCACTAACTTCACACACCATCAGGCTTCCAAGCAGCTCTCAAGGAAACTCAGTTTTCACACTCTATGCTTAGTGCCCTTTGAGTGCCTAGGACTGAAATGAAGCTAGGTGAGCATCCCACACAAACGAATGCTCCACATGCGGGTTTCACATGCCACCAACTCCACATTCACAGGCAACTTCAGCGCCACAGCCGTTTTCAGATAGCCCTCAATGCAAAGGCTCTAGACGCAAATATTGGTGTGAGAGCTAATTCAATCAAGGAAACACTGTATGTTGAAAAGGGCATATTGAAGAAGGATCAGCCGAGTGGTTCTTGTGGGAGAACAACTCCATTTGGCTCACTAACTTCACACACCATCAGGCTTCCAAGCAACTCTCAAGGAAACTCAGTTTTCACACTCTATGCTTAGTGCCCTTTAGTGCATTATCTAGGAATGAACCTGGTAGAGCATCCTACACAAACGAATGCTCCACATGCGGGTTTCACATGCCACCAACTCCACATTCTCAGGCAACTTCAGCGCCACAGCCGTTTTCAGATAGCCCTCAATGCAAAGGCTCTAGACGCAAATATTGGTGTGAGAGCTAATTCAATCAAGGAAACACTGCATGTTGGTGAAGGGCATATTGAAGAAGGATCAGCCGAGTGGTTCTTGTGGGAGAACAACTCCATTTGGCTCACTAACTTCACACACCATCAGGCTTCCAAGCAGCTCTCAAGGAAACTCAGTTTTCACACTCTATGCTTATTGCCCTTTAGTGCATTATCTAGGAATGAACCTGGTAGAGCATCCCACACAAACGAATGCTCCACATGCGAGATTCACATGCCAACAACTCCACATTCTCAGGCAACTTCAGCGCCACAGCCGTTTTCAGATAGCCCTCAATGCAAAGGCTCTAGACGCAAATATTGGTGTGAGAGCTATTTCAATCAAGGAAACACTGCATGTTGGTGAAGGGCATATTGAATAAGGATCAGCCGATTGGTTCTTGTGGGAGAACAACTCCATTTGGCTCACTAACTTCACACACCATCAGGCTTCCAAGCAGCTCTCAAGGAAACTCAGTTTTCACACTCTATGCTTAGTGCCCTTTGAGTGCATTATCTAGAAATGAACCTGGTAGAGCATCCCTCACAAACGAATGCTCCACATGCGGGTTTCACATGCCACCAACTCCACATTCTCAGGCAACTTCAGCGCCACAGCCGTTTTCAGACGGCCCTCAATGCAAAGGCTCTAGACCCAAATATTGGTGTGAGAGCTAATTCAATCAAGGAAACACTGTATGTTGAAAAGGGCATATTGAAGAAGGATCAGCCGAGTGGTTCTTGTGGGAGAACAACTCCATTTGGCTCACTAACTTCACACACCATCAGGCTTCCAAGCAGCTCTCAAGGAAACTCAGTTTTCACACTCTATGCTTAGTGCCCTTTGAGTGCCTAGGACTGAAATGAAGCTAGGTGAGCATCCCACACAAACGAATGCTCCACATGCGGGTTTCACATGCCACCAACTCCACATTCACAGGCAACTTCAGCGCCACAGCCGTTTTCAGATAGCCCTCAATGCAAAGGCTCTAGACGCAAATATTGGTGTGAGAGCTAATTCAATCAAGGAAACACTGTATGTTGAAAAGGGCATATTGAAGAAGGATCAGCCGAGTGGTTCTTGTGGGAGAACAACTCCATTTGGCTCACTAACTTCACACACCATCAGGCTTCCAAGCAACTCTCAAGGAAACTCAGTTTTCACACTCTATGCTTAGTGCCCTTTAGTGCATTATCTAGGAATGAACCTGGTAGAGCATCCTACACAAACGAATGCTCCACATGCGGGTTTCACATGCCACCAACTCCACATTCTCAGGCAACTTCAGCGCCACAGCCGTTTTCAGATAGCCCTCAATGCAAAGGCTCTAGACGCAAATATTGGTGTGAGAGCTAATTCAATCAAGGAAACACTGCATGTTGGTGAAGGGCATATTGAAGAAGGATCAGCCGAGTGGTTCTTGTGGGAGAACAACTCCATTTGGCTCACTAACTTCACACACCATCAGGCTTCCAAGCAGCTCTCAAGGAAACTCAGTTTTCACACTCTATGCTTAGTGCCCTTTAGTGCATTATCTAGGAATGAACCTGGTAGAGCATCCCACACAAACGAATGCTCCACATGCGAGATTCACATGCCAACAACTCCACATTCTCAGGCAACTTCAGCGCCACAGCCGTTTTCAGATAGCCCTCAATGCAAAGGCTCTGCACGCAAATATTGGTGTGAGAGCTATTTCAATCAAGGAAACACTGCATGTTGGTGAAGGGCATATTGAAGAAGGATCAGCCGAGTGGTTCTTGTGGGAGAACAACTCCATTTGGCTCACTAACTTCACACACCATCAGGCTTCCAAGCAGCTCTCAAGGAAACTCAGTTTTCACACTCTATGCTTAGTGCCCTTTGAGTGCATTATCTAGAAATGAACCTGGTAGAGCATCCCTCACAAACGAATGCTCCACATGCGGGTTTCACATGCCACCAACTCCACATTCACAGGCAACTTCAGCGCCACAGCCGTTTTCAGATAGCCCTCAATGCAAAGGCTCTAGACGCAAATATTGGTGTGAGAGCTAATTCAATCAAGAAAAACACGGCATGTTGGTGAAGGGCATATTGATGAAGGATCAGCCGAGTGGTTCTTGTGGGAGAACAACTCCATTTGGCTAACTAACTTCACACACCATCAGGCTTCCAAGCAGCTCTCAAGGAAACTCAGTTTTCACACTCTATGCTTAGTGCCCTTTGAGTGCATTATCTAGGAATGAACCTGGTATAGCATCCCACACAAACGAATGCTCCACATGCAGGTTTCACGTGCCACCAATTCCACATTCTCAGGCAATTTCAGCGCCACAGCCGTTTTCAGATGGCCCTCAATGCAAAGGCTCTAGACGCAAATATTGGTGTGAGAGCTAATTCAATCAAGGAAACACTGTATGTTGAAAAGGGCATATTGAAGAAGGATCAACCGAGTGGTTCTTGTGGGAGAACAACTCCATTTGGCTCACTAACTTCACACACCATCAGGCTTCCAAGCAACTCTCAAGGAAACTCAGTTTTCACACTCTATGCTTAGTGCCCTTTAGTGCATTATCTAGGAATGAACCTGGTAGAGCATCCTACAAAAACGAATGCTCCACATGCGGGTTTCACATGCCACCAACTCCACATTCTCAGGCAACTTCAGCGCCACAGCCGTTTTCAGATAGCCCTCAATGCAAAGGCTCTAGACGCAAATATTGGTGTGAGAGCTAATTCAATCAAGGAAACACTGCATGTTGGTGAAGGGCATATTGAAGAAGGATCAGCCGAGTGGATCTTGTGGGAGAACAACTCCATTTGGCTCACTAACTTCACATACCATCAGGCTTCCAAGCAGCTCTCAAGGAAACTCAGTTTTCACACTCTATGCTTAGTGCCCTTTAGTGCATTATCAAGGAATGAACCTGGTAGAGCATCCCACACAAACGAATGCTCCACATGCGAGATTCACATGCCACCAACTCCACATTCTCAGGCAACTTCAGCGCCACAGCCGTTTTCAGATAGCCCTCAATGCAAAGGCTCTGGACGCAAATATTGGTGTGAGAGCTATTTCAATCAAGGAAACACTGCATGTTGGTGAAGGGCATATTGAAGAAGGATCAGCTGAGTGGTTCTTGTGGGAGAACAACTCCATTTGGCTCACTAACTTCACACACCATCAGGCTTCCAAGCAGCTCTCAAGGAAACTCAGTTTTCACACTCTATGCTTAGTGCCCTTTGAGTGCATTATCTAGAAATTAACCTGGTAGAGCATCCCTCACAAACGAATGCTCCACATGCGGGTTTCACATGCCACCAACTCCACATTCTCAGGCAACTTCAGCGCCACAGCCGTTTTCAGATGGCCCTCAATGCAAAGGCTCTAGACCCAAATATTGGTGTGAGAGCTAATTCAATCAAGGAAACACTGCATGTTGGTGAAGGGCATATTGAAGAAGGATCAGCCGAGTGGTTCTTGTGGGAGAACAACTCCATTTGGCTCACTAACTTCACACACCATCAGGCTTCCAAGCAGCTCTCAAGGAAACTCAGTTTTCACACTCTATGCTTAGTGCCCTTGGAGTGCCTAGGACTGAAATGAAGCTAGGTGAGCATCCCACACAAACGAATGCTCCACATGCGGGTTTCACATGCCACCAACTCCACATTCACAGGCAACTTCAGCGCCACAGCCGTTTTCAGATAGCCCTCAATGCAAAGGCTCTAGACGCAAATATTGGTGTGAGAGCTAATTCAATCAAGGAAACACTGTATGTTGAAAAGGGCATATTGAAGAAGGATCAGCCGAGTGGTTCTTGTGGGAGAACAACTCCATTTGGCTCACTAACTTCACACACCATCAGGCTTCCAAGCAACTCTCAAGGAAACTCAGTTTTCACACTCTATGCTTAGTGCCCTTTAGTGCATTATCTAGGAATGAACCTGGTAGAGCATCCTACACAAACGAATGCTCCACATGCGGGTTTCACATGCCACCAACTCCACATTCACAGGCAACTTCAGCGCCACAGCCGTTTTCAGATAGCCCTCAATGCAAAGGCTCTAGACGCAAATATTGGTGTGAGAGCTAATTCAATCAAGGAAACACTGCATGTTGGTGAAGGGCATATTGAAGAAGGATCAGCCGAGTGGTTCTTGTGGGAGAACAACTCCATTTGGCTCACTAACTTCACACACCATCAGGCTTCCAAGCAGCTCTCAAGGAAACTCAGTTTTCACACTCTATGCTTAGTGCCCTTTGAATGCATTATCTAGAAATGAACCTGGTAGAGCATCCCTCACAAACGAATGCTCCACATGCGGGTTTCACATGCCACCAACTCCACATTCACAGGCAACTTCAGCGCCACAGCCGTTTTCAGATAGCCCTCAATGCAAAGGCTCTAGACGCAAATATTGGTGTGAGAGCTAATTCAATCAAGAAAAACACGGCATGTTGGTGAAGGGCATATTGATGAAGGATCAGCCGAGTGGTTCTTGTGGGAGAACAACTCCATTTGGCTAACTAACTTCACACACCATCAGGCTTCCAAGCAGCTCTCAAGGAAACTCAGTTTTCACACTCTATGCTTAGTGCCCTTTGAGTGCATTATCTAGGAATGAACCTGGTATAGCATCCCACACAAACGAATGCTCCACATGCAGGTTTCACGTGCCACCAATTCCACATTCTCAGGCAATTTCAGTGCCACAGCCGTTTTCAGATGGCCCTCAATGCAAAGGCTCTAGACGCAAATATTGGTGTGAGAGCTAATTCAATCAAGGAAACACTGTATGTTGAAAAGGGCATATTGAAGAAGGATCAACCGAGTGGTTCTTGTGGGAGAACAACTCCATTTGGCTCACTAACTTCACACACCATCAGGCTTCCAAGCAACTCTCAAGGAAACTCAGTTTTCACACTCTATGCTTAGTGCCATTTAGTGCATTATCTAGGAATGAACCTGGTACAGCATCCTACACAAACGAATGCTCCACATGCGGGTTTCACATGCCACCAACTCCACATTCTCAGGCAACTTCAGCGCCACAGCCGTTTTCAGATAGCCCTCAATGCAAAGGCTCTAGACGCAAATATTGGTGTGAGAGCTAATTCAATCAAGGAAACACTGCATGTTGGTGAAGGGCATATTGAAGAAGGATCAGCCGAGTGGTTCTTGTGGGAGAACAACTCCATTTGGCTCACTAACTTCACATACCATCAGGCTTCCAAGCAGCTCTCAAGGAAACTCAGTTTTCACACTCTATGCTTAGTGCCCTTTAGTGCATTATCTAGGAATGAACCTGGTAGAGCATCCCACACAAACGAATGCTCCACATGCGAGATTCACATGCCACCAACTCCACATTCTCAGGCAACTTCAGCGCCACAGCCGTTTTCAGATAGCCCTCAATGCAAAGGCTCTGGACGCAAATATTGGTGTGAGAGCTATTTCAATCAAGGAAACACTGCATGTTGGTGAAGGGCATATTGAAGAAGGATCAGCTGAGTGGTTCTTGTGGGAGAACAACTCCATTTGGCTCACTAACTTCACACACCATCAGGCTTCCAAGCAGCTCTCAAGGAAACTCAGTTTTCACACTCTATGCTTAGTGCCCTTTGAGTGCATTATCTAGAAATTAACCTGGTAGAGCATCCCTCACAAACGAATGCTCCACATGCGGGTTTCACATGTCACCAACTCCACATTCTCAGGCAACTTCAGCGCCACAGCCGTTTTCAGACGGCCCTCAATGCAAAGGCTCTAGACCCAAATATTGGTGTGAGAGCTAATTCAATCAAGGAAACACTGTATGTTGAAAAGGGCATATTGAAGAAGGATCAGCCGAGTGGTTCTTGTGGGAGAACAACTCCATTTGGCTCACTAACTTCACACACCATCAGGCTTCCAAGCAGCTCTCAAGGAAACTCAGTTTTCACACTCTATGCTTAGTGCCCTTTGAGTGCCTAGGACTGAAATGAAGCTAGGTGAGCATCCCACACAAACGAATGCTCCACATGCGGGTTTCACATGCCACCAACTCCACATTCACAGGCAACTTCAGCGCCACAGCCGTTTTCAGATAGCCCTCAATGCAAAGGCTCTAGACGCAAATATTGGTGTGAGAGCTAATTCAATCAAGGAAACACTGTATGTTGAAAAGGGCATATTGAAGAAGGATCAGCCGAGTGGTTCTTGTGGGAGAACAACTCCATTTGGCTCACTAACTTCACACACCATCAGGCTTCCAAGCAACTCTCAAGGAAACTCAGTTTTCACACTCTATGCTTAGTGCCCTTTAGTGCATTATCTAGGAATGAACCTGGTAGAGCATCCTACACAAACGAATGCTCCACATGCGGGTTTCACATGCCACCAACTCCACATTCTCAGGCAACTTCAGCGCCACAGCCGTTTTCAGATAGCCCTCAATGCAAAGGCTCTAGACGCAAATATTGGTGTGAGAGCTAATTCAATCAAGGAAACACTGCATGTTGGTGAAGGGCATATTGAAGAAGGATCAGCCGAGTGGTTCTTGTGGGAGAACAACTCCATTTGGCTCACTAACTTCACACACCATCAGGCTTCCAAGCAGCTCTCAAGGAAACTCAGTTTTCACACTCTATGCTTATTGCCCTTTAGTGCATTATCTAGGAATGAACCTGGTAGAGCATCCCACACAAACGAATGCTCCACATGCGAGATTCACATGCCAACAACTCCACATTCTCAGGCAACTTCAGCGCCACAGCCGTTTTCAGATAGCCCTCAATGCAAAGGCTCTAGACGCAAATATTGGTGTGAGAGCTATTTCAATCAAGGAAACACTGCATGTTGGTGAAGGGCATATTGAATAAGGATCAGCCGATTGGTTCTTGTGGGAGAACAACTCCATTTGGCTCACTAACTTCACACACCATCAGGCTTCCAAGCAGCTCTCAAGGAAACTCAGTTTTCACACTCTATGCTTAGTGCCCTTTGAGTGCATTATCTAGAAATGAACCTGGTAGAGCATCCCTCACAAACGAATGCTCCACATGCGGGTTTCACATGCCACCAACTCCACATTCTCAGGCAACTTCAGCGCCACAGCCGTTTTCAGACGGCCCTCAATGCAAAGGCTCTAGACCCAAATATTGGTGTGAGAGCTAATTCAATCAAGGAAACACTGTATGTTGAAAAGGGCATATTGAAGAAGGATCAGCCGAGTGGTTCTTGTGGGAGAACAACTCCATTTGGCTCACTAACTTCACACACCATCAGGCTTCCAAGCAGCTCTCAAGGAAACTCAGTTTTCACACTCTATGCTTAGTGCCCTTTGAGTGCCTAGGACTGAAATGAAGCTAGGTGAGCATCCCACACAAACGAATGCTCCACATGCGGGTTTCACATGCCACCAACTCCACATTCACAGGCAACTTCAGCGCCACAGCCGTTTTCAGATAGCCCTCAATGCAAAGGCTCTAGACGCAAATATTGGTGTGAGAGCTAATTCAATCAAGGAAACACTGTATGTTGAAAAGGGCATATTGAAGAAGGATCAGCCGAGTGGTTCTTGTGGGAGAACAACTCCATTTGGCTCACTAACTTCACACACCATCAGGCTTCCAAGCAACTCTCAAGGAAACTCAGTTTTCACACTCTATGCTTAGTGCCCTTTAGTGCATTATCTAGGAATGAACCTGGTAGAGCATCCTACACAAACGAATGCTCCACATGCGGGTTTCACATGCCACCAACTCCACATTCTCAGGCAACTTCAGCGCCACAGCCGTTTTCAGATAGCCCTCAATGCAAAGGCTCTAGACGCAAATATTGGTGTGAGAGCTAATTCAATCAAGGAAACACTGCATGTTGGTGAAGGGCATATTGAAGAAGGATCAGCCGAGTGGTTCTTGTGGGAGAACAACTCCATTTGGCTCACTAACTTCACACACCATCAGGCTTCCAAGCAGCTCTCAAGGAAACTCAGTTTTCACACTCTATGCTTAGTGCCCTTTAGTGCATTATCTAGGAATGAACCTGGTAGAGCATCCCACACAAACGAATGCTCCACATGCGAGATTCACATGCCAACAACTCCACATTCTCAGGCAACTTCAGCGCCACAGCCGTTTTCAGATAGCCCTCAATGCAAAGGCTCTGCACGCAAATATTGGTGTGAGAGCTATTTCAATCAAGGAAACACTGCATGTTGGTGAAGGGCATATTGAAGAAGGATCAGCCGAGTGGTTCTTGTGGGAGAACAACTCCATTTGGCTCACTAACTTCACACACCATCAGGCTTCCAAGCAGCTCTCAAGGAAACTCAGTTTTCACACTCTATGCTTAGTGCCCTTTGAGTGCATTATCTAGAAATGAACCTGGTAGAGCATCCCTCACAAACGAATGCTCCACATGCGGGTTTCACATGCCACCAACTCCACATTCACAGGCAACTTCAGCGCCACAGCCGTTTTCAGATAGCCCTCAATGCAAAGGCTCTAGACGCAAATATTGGTGTGAGAGCTAATTCAATCAAGAAAAACACGGCATGTTGGTGAAGGGCATATTGATGAAGGATCAGCCGAGTGGTTCTTGTGGGAGAACAACTCCATTTGGCTAACTAACTTCACACACCATCAGGCTTCCAAGCAGCTCTCAAGGAAACTCAGTTTTCACACTCTATGCTTAGTGCCCTTTGAGTGCATTATCTAGGAATGAACCTGGTATAGCATCCCACACAAACGAATGCTCCACATGCAGGTTTCACGTGCCACCAATTCCACATTCTCAGGCAATTTCAGCGCCACAGCCGTTTTCAGATGGCCCTCAATGCAAAGGCTCTAGACGCAAATATTGGTGTGAGAGCTAATTCAATCAAGGAAACACTGTATGTTGAAAAGGGCATATTGAAGAAGGATCAACCGAGTGGTTCTTGTGGGAGAACAACTCCATTTGGCTCACTAACTTCACACACCATCAGGCTTCCAAGCAACTCTCAAGGAAACTCAGTTTTCACACTCTATGCTTAGTGCCCTTTAGTGCATTATCTAGGAATGAACCTGGTAGAGCATCCTACAAAAACGAATGCTCCACATGCGGGTTTCACATGCCACCAACTCCACATTCTCAGGCAACTTCAGCGCCACAGCCGTTTTCAGATAGCCCTCAATGCAAAGGCTCTAGACGCAAATATTGGTGTGAGAGCTAATTCAATCAAGGAAACACTGCATGTTGGTGAAGGGCATATTGAAGAAGGATCAGCCGAGTGGATCTTGTGGGAGAACAACTCCATTTGGCTCACTAACTTCACATACCATCAGGCTTCCAAGCAGCTCTCAAGGAAACTCAGTTTTCACACTCTATGCTTAGTGCCCTTTAGTGCATTATCAAGGAATGAACCTGGTAGAGCATCCCACACAAACGAATGCTCCACATGCGAGATTCACATGCCACCAACTCCACATTCTCAGGCAACTTCAGCGCCACAGCCGTTTTCAGATAGCCCTCAATGCAAAGGCTCTGGACGCAAATATTGGTGTGAGAGCTATTTCAATCAAGGAAACACTGCATGTTGGTGAAGGGCATATTGAAGAAGGATCAGCTGAGTGGTTCTTGTGGGAGAACAACTCCATTTGGCTCACTAACTTCACACACCATCAGGCTTCCAAGCAGCTCTCAAGGAAACTCAGTTTTCACACTCTATGCTTAGTGCCCTTTGAGTGCATTATCTAGAAATTAACCTGGTAGAGCATCCCTCACAAACGAATGCTCCACATGCGGGTTTCACATGCCACCAACTCCACATTCTCAGGCAACTTCAGCGCCACAGCCGTTTTCAGATGGCCCTCAATGCAAAGGCTCTAGACCCAAATATTGGTGTGAGAGCTAATTCAATCAAGGAAACACTGCATGTTGGTGAAGGGCATATTGAAGAAGGATCAGCCGAGTGGTTCTTGTGGGAGAACAACTCCATTTGGCTCACTAACTTCACACACCATCAGGCTTCCAAGCAGCTCTCAAGGAAACTCAGTTTTCACACTCTATGCTTAGTGCCCTTGGAGTGCCTAGGACTGAAATGAAGCTAGGTGAGCATCCCACACAAACGAATGCTCCACATGCGGGTTTCACATGCCACCAACTCCACATTCACAGGCAACTTCAGCGCCACAGCCGTTTTCAGATAGCCCTCAATGCAAAGGCTCTAGACGCAAATATTGGTGTGAGAGCTAATTCAATCAAGAAAAACACGGCATGTTGGTGAAGGGCATATTGATGAAGGATCAGCCGAGTGGTTCTTGTGGGAGAACAACTCCATTTGGCTAACTAACTTCACACACCATCAGGCTTCCAAGCAGCTCTCAAGGAAACTCAGTTTTCACACTCTATGCTTAGTGCCCTTTGAGTGCATTATCTAGGAATGAACCTGGTATAGCATCCCACACAAACGAATGCTCCACATGCAGGTTTCACGTGCCACCAATTCCACATTCTCAGGCAACTTCAGCGCCACAGCCGTTTTCAGATGGCCCTCAATGCAAAGCCTCTAGACCCAAATATTGGTGTGAGAGCTAATTCAATCAAGGAAACACTGCATGTTGGTGAAGGGCATATTGAAGAAGGATCAGCCGAGTGGTTCTTGTGGGAGAACAACTCCCTTTGGCTCACTAACTTCACACACCATCAGGCTTCCAAGCAGCTCTCAAGGAAACTCAGTTTTCACACTCTATGCTTAGTGCCCTTTGAGTGCATTATCTAGGAATGAACCTGGAAGAGCATCCCACACAAACGAATGCTCCACATGCGGGTTTCACATGCCACCAACTCCACATTCTCAGGCAACTTCAGCGCCACAGCCGTTTTCAGATAGCCCTCAATGCAAAGGCTCTAGACGCAAATATTGGTGTGAGAGCTAATTCAATCAAGGAAACACTGCATGTTGGTGAAGGGCATATTGAAGAAGGATCAGCCGAGTGGTTCTTGTGGGAGAACAACTCCATTTGGCTCACTAACTTCACACACCATCAGGCTTCCAAGCAGCTCTCAAGGAAACTCAGTTTTCACACTCTATGCTTAGTGCCCTTTAGTGCTTTATCTAGGAATGAACCTGGTAGAGCATCCCACACAAACGAATGCTTCACATGGCGGTTTCACATGCCACCAACTCCACATTCTCAGGCAACTTCAGCGCCACAGCCGTTTTCAGATAGCCCTCAATGCAAAGGCTCTAGACGCAAATATTGGTGTGAGAGCTAATTCAATCAAGGAAACACTGCATGTTGGTGAAGGGCATATTGAAGAAGGATCAGCCGAGTGGTTCTTGTGGGAGAACAACTCCATTTGGCTCACTAACTTCACACACCATCAGGCTTCCAAGCAGCTCTCAAGGAAACTCAGTTTTCACACTCTATGCTTAGTGCCCTTTGAGTGCCTAGGACTGAAATGAAGCTTGGTGAGCATCCCACACAAACGAATGCTCCACATGCGGGTTTCACATGCCACCAACTCCAGATTCCCAGCCAACTTCAGCGCCACAGCCATTTTCAGATAGCCCTCAATGCAAAGGCTCTAGACGCAAATATTGGTGTGAGAGCTATTTCAATCAAGGAAACACTGCATGTTGGTGAAGGGCATATTGAAGAAGGATCAGCCGAGTGGTTCTTGTGGGAGAACAACTCCATTTGGCTCACTAACTTCACACACCATCAGTCTTCCAAGCAGCTCTCAAGGAAACTCAGTTTTCACACTCTATGCTTAGTGCCCTTTAGTGCATTATCTAAAAATGAACCTGGTAGAGCATCCCACACAAACGAATGCTCCACATGCAGGTTTCACATGCCACCAATTCCACATTCCCAGGCAACTTCAGCGCCACAGCCGTTTTCAGATAGCCCTCAATGCAAAGGCTCTAGACCCAAATATTGGTGTGAGAGCTAATGAAATCAATGAAACACTGCATGTTGGTGAAGGGCATATTGAAGAAGGATCAGCCGAGTGGTTCTTGTGGGAGAACAACTCCATTTGGCTCACTAACTTCACACAGCATCAGGCTTCCAAGCAGCTCTGAAGGAAACTCAGTTTTCACACTCTATGCTTAGTGCCCTTCGAGTTCCTAGGACTGAAATGAAGCTTGGTGAGCATCCCACACAAACGAATGCTCCACATGCGGGTTTCACACGCCACCAACTCCACATTCTCAGGCAACTTCAGCGCCACAGCCGTTTTCAGATAGCCCTCAATGCAAAGGCTCTAGACGCAAATATTGGTGTGAGAGCTAATTCAATCAAGGAAACACTGCATGTTGGTGAAGGGCATATTGAAGAAGGATCAGCCGAGTGGTTCTTGTGAGAGAACAACTCCATTTGGCTCACTAACTTCACACAGCATCAGGCTTCCAAGCAGCTCTCAAGGAAACTCAGTTTTCACACTCTATGCTTAGTGCCCTTTGAGTGCATTATCTAGGAATGAACCTGGAAGAGCATCCCACACAAACGAATGCTCCACATGCGGGTTTCACATGCCACCAACTCCACATTCTCAGGCAACTTCAGCGCCACAGCCGTTTTCAGATAGCCCTCAATGCAAAAGCTCTAGACGCAAATATTGGTGTGAGAGCTAATTCAATCAAGGAAACACTGCATGTTGGTGAAGGGCATATTGAAGAAGGATCAGCCGAGTGGTTCTTGTGGGAGAACAACTCCATTTGGCTCACTAACTTCACATACCATCAGGCTTCCAAGCAGCTCTCAAGGAAACTCAGTTTTCACACTCTATGCTTAGTGCCCTTTAGTGCATTATCTAGGAATGAACCTGGTAGAGCATCCCACACAAACGAATGCTCCACATGCGAGATTCACATGCCACCAACTCCACATTCTCAGGCAACTTCAGCGCCACAGCCGTTTTCAGATAGCCCTCAATGCAAAGGCTCTGGACGCAAATATTGGTGTGAGAGCTAATTCAATCAAGGAAACACTGCATGTTGGTGAAGGGCATATTGAAGAAGGATCAGCTGAGTGGTTCTTGTGGGAGAACAACTCCATTTGGCTCACTAACTTCACACACCATCAGGCTTCCAAGCAGCTCTCAAGGAAACTCAGTTTTCACACTCTATGCTTAGTGCCCTTTGAGTGCATTATCTAGAAATTAACCTGGTAGAGCATCCCTCACAAACGAATGCTCCACATGCGGGTTTCACATGCCACCAACTCCACATTCTCAGGCAACTTCAGCGCCACAGCCGTTTTCAGATGGCCCTCAATGCAAAGCCTCTAGACCCAAATATTGGTGTGAGAGCTAATTCAATCAAGGAAACACTGCATGTTGGTGAAGGGCATATTGAAGAAGGATCAGCCGAGTGGTTCTTGTGGGAGAACAACTCCATTTGGCTCACTAACTTCACACACCATCAGGCTTCCAAGCAGCTCTCAAGGAAACTCAGTTTTCACACTCTATGCTTAGTGCCCTTTGAGTGCCTAGGACTGAAATGAAGCTAGGTGAGCATCCCACACAAACGAATGCTCCACATGCGGGTTTCACATGCCACCAACTCCACATTCACAGGCAACTTCAGCGCCACAGCCGTTTTCAGATAGCCCTCAATGCAAAGGCTCTAGACGCAAATATTGGTGTGAGAGCTAATTCAATCAAGGAAACACTGTATGTTGAAAAGGGCATATTGAAGAAGGATCAGCCGAGTGGTTCTTGTGGGAGAACAACTCCATTTGGCTCACTAACTTCACACACCATCAGGCTTCCAAGCAACTCTCAAGAAAACTCAGTTTTCACACTCTATGCTTAGTGCCCTTTAGTGCATTATCTAGGAATGAACCTGGTAGAGCATCCTACACAAACGAATGCTCCACATGCAGGTTTCACATGCCACCAACTCCACATTCTCAGGCAACTTCAGCGCCACAGCCGTTTTCAGATAGCCCTCAATGCAAAGGCTCTAGACGCAAATATTGGTGTGAGAGCTAATTCAATCAAGGAAACACTGCATGTTGGTGAAGGGCATATTGAAGAAGGATCAGCCGAGTGGTTCTTGTGGGAGAACAACTCCATTTGGCTCACTAACTTCACACACCATCAGGCTTCCAAGCAGTTCTCAAGGAAACTCAGTTTTCACACTCTATGCTTATTGCCCTTTAGTGCATTATCTAGGAATGAACCTGGTAGAGCATCCCACACAAACGAATGCTCCACATGCGAGATTCACATGCCAACAACTCAACATTCTCAGGCAACTTCAGCGCCACAGCCGTTTTCAGATAGCCCTCAATGCAAAGGCTCTGGACGCAAATATTGGTGTGAGAGCTATTTCAATCAAGGAAACACTGCATGTTGGTGAAGGGCATATTGAAGAAGGATCAGCCGAGTGGTTCTTGTGGGAGAACAACTCCATTTGGCTCACTAACTTCACACACCATCAGGCTTCCAAGCAGCTCGCAAGGAAACTCAGTTTTCACACTCTATGCTTAGTGCCCTTTGAGTGCATTATCTAGAAATGAACCTGGTAGAGCATCCCTCACAAACAAATGCTCCACATGCGGGTTTCACATGCCACCAACTCCACATTCACAGGCAACTTCAGCGCCACAGCCGTTTTCAGATAGCCCTCAATGCAAAGGCTCTAGACGCAAATATTGGTGTGAGAGCTAATTCAATCAAGAAAAACACGGCATGTTGGTGAAGGGCATATTGATGAAGGATCAGCCGAGTGGTTCTTGTGGGAGAACAACTCCATTTGGCTAACTAACTTCACACAGCATCAGGCTTCCAAGCAGCTCTCAAGGAAACTCAGTTTTCACACTCTATGCTTAGTGCCCTTTGAGTGCATTATCTAGGAATGAACCTGGTATAGCATCCCACACAAACGAATGCTCCACATGCAGGTTTCACGTGCCACCAATTCCACATTCTCAGGCAACTTCAGCGCCACAGCCGTTTTCAGATGGCCCTCAATGCAAAGGCTCTAGACCCAAATATTGGTGTGAGAGCTAATTCAATCAAGGAAACACTGCATGTTGGTGAAGGGCATATTGAAGAAGGATCAGCCGAGTGGTTCTTGTGGGAGAACAACTCCCTTTGGCTCACTAACTTCACACACCATCAGGCTTCCAAGCAGCTCTCAAGGAAACTCAGTTTTCACACTCTATGCTTAGTGCCCTTTGAGTGCATTATCTAGGAATGAACCTGGAAGAGCATCCCACACAAACGAATGCTCCACATGCGGGTTTCACATGCCACCAACTCCACATTCTCAGGCAACTTCAGCGCCACAGCCGTTTTCAGATAGCCCTCAATGCAAAGGCTCTAGACGCAAATATTGGTGTGAGAGCTAATTCAATCAAGGAAACACTGCATGTTGGTGAAGTGCATATTGAAGAAGGATCAGCCGAGTGGTTCTTGTGGGAGAACAACTCCATTTGGCTCACTAACTTCACACACCATCAGGCTTCCAAGCAGCTCTCAAGGAAACTCAGTTTTCACACTCTATGCTTAGTGCCCTTTAGTGCTTTATCTAGGAATGAACCTGGTAGAGCATCCCACACAAACGAATGCTTCACATGGCGGTTTCACATGCCACCAACTCCACATTCTCAGGCAACTTCAGCGCCACAGCCGTTTTCAGATAGCCCTCAATGCAAAGGCTCTAGACGCAAATATTGGTGTGAGAGCTAATTCAATCAAGGAAACACTGCATGTTGGTGAAGGGCATATTGAAGAAGGATCAGCCGAGTGGTTCTTGTGGGAGAACAACTCCATTTGGCTCACTAACTTCACACACCATCAGGCTTCCAAGCAGCTCTCAAGGAAACTCAGTTTTCACACTCTATGCTTAGTGCCCTTTGAGTGCGTACGACTGAAATGAAACTTAGTGAGCATCCCACACAAACGAATGCTCCACATGCGGGTTTCACATGCCACCAACTCCAGATTCCCAGCCAACTTCAGCGCCACAGCCATTTTCAGATAGCCCTCAATGCAAAGGCTCTAGACGCAAATATTGGTGTGAGAGCTATTTCAATCAAGGAAACACTGCATGTTGGTGAAGGGCATATTGAAGAAGGATCAGCCGAGTGGTTCTTGTGGGAGAACAACTCCATTTGGCTCACTAACTTCACACACCATCAGTCTTCCAAGCAGCTCTCAAGGAAACTCAGTTTTCACACTCTATGCTTAGTGCCCTTTAGTGCATTATCTAGAAATGAACCTGGTAGAGCATCCCACACAAACGAATGCTCCACATGCAGGTTTCACATGCCACCAATTCCACATTCCCAGGCAACTTCAGCGCCACAGCCGTTTTCAGATAGCCCTCAATGCAAAGGCTCTAGACCCAAATATTGGTGTGAGAGCTAATGAAATCAATGAAACACTGCATGTTGGTGAAGGGCATATTGAAGAAGGATCAGCCGAGTGGTTCTTGTGGGAGAACAACTCCATTTGGCTCACTAACTTCACACAGCATCAGGCTTCCAAGCAGCTCTCAAGGAAACTCAGTTTTCACACTCTATGCTTAGTGCCCTTCGAGTGCCTAGGACTGAAATGAAGCTTGGTGAGCATCCCACACAAACGAATGCTCCACATGCGGGTTTCACACGCCACCAACTCCACATTCTCAGGCAACTTCAGCGCCACAGCCGTTTTCAGATAGCCCTCAATGCAAAGGCTCTAGACGCAAATATTGGTGTGAGAGCTAATTCAATCAAGGAAACACTGCATGTTGGTGAAGGGCATATTGAAGAAGGATCAGCCGAGTGGTTCTTGTGGGAGAACAACTCCATTTGGCTCACTAACTTCACACAGCATCAGGCTTCCAAGCAGCTCTCAAGGAAACTCAGTTTTCACACTCTATGCTTAGTGCCCTTTGAGTGCATTATCTAGGAATGAACCTGGAAGAGCATCCCACACAAACGAATGCTCCACATGCGGGTTTCACATGCCACCAACTCCACATTCTCAGGCAACTTCAGCGCCACAGCCGTTTTCAGATAGCCCTCAATGCAAAGGCTCTAGACGCAAATATTGGTGTGAGAGCTAATTCAATCAAGGAAACACTGTATGTTGAAAAGGGCATATTGAATAAGGATCAGCCGATTGGTTCTTGTGGGAGAACAACTCCATTTGGCTCACTAACTTCACACACCATCAGGCTTCCAAGCAACTCTCAAGGAAACTCAGTTTTCACACTCTATGCTTAGTGCCCTTTGAGTGCATTATCCAGGAATGAACCTGGTAGAGCATCCTACACAAACGAATGCTCCACATGCGGGTTTCACATGCCACCAACTCCACATTCACAGGCAACTTCAGCGCCATAGCCGTTTTCAGATGGCCCTCAATGCAAAGGCTCTAGACGCAAATATTGGTGTGAGAGCTAATTCAATCAAGGAAACACTGCATGTTGGTGAAGGGCACATTGAAGAAGGATCAGACAAGTGGTTCTTGTGGGAGGACAACTCCATTTGGCTCACTAACTTCACACAGCATCAGGCTTCCAAGCAGCTCTCAAGGAAACTCAGTTTTCACACTCTATGCTTAGTGCCCTTTGAGTGCCTAGGACTGAAATGAAGCTAGGTGAGCATCCCACACAAACGAATGCTCCACATGCGGGTTTCACATGCCACCAACTCCACATTCACAGGCAACTTCAGCGCCACAGCCGTTTTCAGATAGCCCTCAATGCAAAGGCTCTAGACGCAAATATTGGTGTGAGAGATAATTCAATCAAGAAAAACACTGCATGTTTGTGAAGGGCATATTGATGAAGGATCAGCCGAGTGGTTCTTGTGGGAGAACAACTCCATTTAGCTAACTAACTTCACACACCATCAGGCTTCCAAGCAGCTCTCAAGGAAACTCAGTTTTCACACTCTATGCTTAGTGCCCTTTAGTGCATTATCTAGGAATGAACCTGGTATAGCATCCCACACAAACGAATGCTCCACATGCAGGTTTCACGTGCCACCAATTCCACATTCTCAGGCAACTTCAGCGCCACAGCCGTTTTCAGATAGCCCTCAATGCAAAGGCTCTAGACCCAAATATTGGTGTGAGAGCTAATTCAATCAAGGAAACACTGCATGTTGGTGAAGGGCATATTGAAGAAGGATCAGCCGAGTGGTTCTTGTGGGAGAACAACTCCTTTGGCTCACTAACTTCACACACCATCAGCTTCCAAGCAGCTCTCAAGGAAACTCAGTTTTCACACTCTATGCTTAGTGCCCTATGAGTGCATTATCTAGGAATGAACCTGGTAGAGCATCCCACACAAACGAATGCTTCACATGCGGGTTTCACATGCCACCAACTCCACATTCTCAGGCAACTTCAGCGCCACAGCCGTTTTCAGATAGCCCTCAATGCAAAGGCTCTAGACGCAAATATTGGTGTGAGAGCTAATTCAATCAAGGAAACACTGCATGTTGGTGAAGGGCATATTGAAGAAGGATCAGCCGAGTGGTTCTTGTGGGAGAACAACTCCCTTTGCTCACTAACTTCACACACCATCAGGCTTCCAAGCAGCTCTCAAGGAAACTCAGTTTTCACACTCTATGCTTAGTGCCCTTTGAGTGCATTATCTAGGAATGAACCTGGTAGAGCATCCCACACAAACGAATGCTCCACATGCGGGTTTCACATGCCACCAACTCCACATTCTCAGGCAACTTCAGCGCCACAGCCGTTTTCAGATAGCCCTCAATGCAAAGGCTCTAGACGCAAATATTGGTGTGAGAGCTAATTCAATCAAGGAAACACTGCATGTTGGTGAAGGGCATATTGAAGAAGGATCAGCCGAGTGGTTCTTGTGGGAGAACAACTCCATTTGGCTCACTAACTTCACACACCATCAGGCTTCCAAGCAGCTCTCAAGGAAACTCAGTTTTCACACTCTATGCTTAGTGCCCCTTTGAGTGCATTATCTAGGAATGAACCTGGAAGAGCATCCCACACAAACGAATGCTCCACATGCGGGTTTCACATGCCACCAACTCCACATTCACAGGCAACTTCAGCGCCACAGACGTTTTCAGACAGCCCTCAATGCAAAGATCTGGACGCAAATATTGGTGTGAGAGCTAATTCAATCAAGGAAACACTGTATGTTGAAAAGGGCATATTGAATAAGGATCAGCCGAGTGGTTCTTGTGGGAGAACAACTCCATTTGGCTCACTAACTTCACACACCATCAGGCTTCCAAGCAGCTCTCAAGGAAACTCACTTTTCACACTCTATGCTTAGTGCCCTTTGAGTGCCTAGGACTGAAATGAAGCTAGGTGAGCATCCCACACAAACGAATGCTCCACATGCTGGTTTCACATGCCACCAACTCCACATTCACTGGCAACTTCAGCGCCACAGCCGTTTTCAGATAGCCCTCAATGCAAAGGCTCTAGACGCAAATATTGGTGTGAGAGCTAATTCAATCAAGGAAACACTGTATGTTGAAAAGGGCATATTGAGGAAGGATCAGCCGAGTGGTTCTTGTGGGAGAACAACTCCATTTGGCTCACTAACTTCACACACCATCAGGCTTCCAAGCAGCTCTCAAGGAAACTCAGTTTTCACACTCTATGCTTAGTGCCCTTTGAGTGCATTATCTAGGAATGATCCTGGTAGAGCATCCCACACAAACGAATGCTCCACATGCGGGTTTCACATGCCACCAACTCCACATTCTCAGGCAACTTCAGCGCCATAGCCGTTTTCAGATGGCCCTCAATGCAAAGGCTCTAGACGCAAATATTGGTGTGAGAGCTAATTCAATCAAGGAAACACTGCATGTTGGTGAAGGGCATATTGAAGAAGGATCAGCCGAGTGGTTCTTGTGGGAGAACAACTCCATTTTGCTCACTAACTTCACACACCATCAGGCTTCCAAGCAGCTCTCAAGGAAACTCAGTTTTCACACTCTATGCTTAGTGCCCTATGAGTGCATTATCTAGGAATGAACCTGGTAGAGCATCCCACACAAACGAATGCTTCACATGCGGGTTTCACATGCCACCAACTCCACATTCTCAGGCAACTTCAGCGCCACAGCCGTTTTCAGATAGCCCTCAATGCAAAGGCTCTAGACGCAAATATTGGTGTGAGAGCTAATTCAATCAAGGAAACACTGCATGTTGGTGAAGGGCATATTGAAGAAGGATCAGCCGAGTGGTTCTTGTGGGAGAACAACTCCATTTGGCTCACTAACTTCACACAGCATCAGGCTTCCAAGCAGCTCTCAAGGAAACTCAGTTTTCACACTCTATGCTTAGTGCCCTTTGAGTGCATTATCTAGGAATGAACCTGGAAGAGCATCCCACACAAACGAATGCTCCACATGCGGGTTTCACATGCCACCAACTCCACATTCACAGGCAACTTCAGCGCCACAGCCGTTTTCAGATAGCCCTCAATGCAAAGGCTCTAGACGCAAATATTGGTGTGAGAGCTAATTCAATCAAGGAAACACTGCATGTTGGTGAACGGCATATTGAATAAAGATCAGCCGATTGGTTCTTGTGGGAGAACAACTCCATTTGGCTCACTAACTTCACACACCATCAGGCTTCCAAGCAACTCTCAAGGAAACTCAGTTTTCACACTCTATGCTTAGTGCCCTTTGAGTGCATTATCTAGGAATGAACCTGGTAGAGCACCCTACACAAACGAATGCTCCACATGCGGGTTTCACATGCCACCAACTCCACATTCACAGGCAACTTCAGCGCCATAGCCGTTTTCAGATGGCCCTCAATGCAAAGGCTCTAGACGCAAATATTGGTGTGAGAGCTAATTCAATCAAGGAAACACTGCATGTTGGTGAAGGGCATATTGAAGAAGGATCAGCCGAGTGGTTCTTGTGGGAGAACAACTCCCTTTGGCTCACTAACTTCACACACCATCAGGCTTCCAAGCAGCTCTCAAGGAAACTCAGTTTTCACACTCTATTCTTAGTGCCCTTTGAGTGCATTATCTAGGAATGAACCTGGAAGAGCATGCCACACAAACGAATGCTCCACATGCGGGTTTCACATGCCACCAACTCCACATTCTCAGGCAACTTCAGCGCCACAGCCGTTTTCAGATAGCCCTCAATGCAAAGGCTCTGGACGCAAATATTGGTGTGAGAGCTAATTCAATCAAGGAAACACTGCATGTTGGTGAAGGGCACATTGAAGAAGGATCAGCCGAGTGGTTCTTGTGGGAGAACAACTCCATTTGGCTCACTAACTTCACACAGCATCAGGCTTCCAAGCAGCTCTCAGGAAACTCAGTTTTCACACTCTATGCTTAGTGCCCTTTGAGTGCCTAGGACAGAAATGAAGCTAGGTGAGCATCCCACACAAACGAATGCTCCACATGCGGGTTTCACATGCCACCAACTCCACATTCACAGGCAACTTCAGCGCCACAGCCGTTTTCAGATAGCCCTCAATGCAAAGGCTCTAGACGCAAATATTGGTGTGAGAGCTAATTCAATCAAGGAAACACTGCATGTTTGTGAAAGGCATATTGAAGAAGGATCAGCCGAGTGGTTCTTGTTGAAGAACAACTCCATTTGGCTCACTAACTTCACACACCATCAGGCTTCCAAGCAACTCTCAAGGAAACTCAGTTTTCACACTCTATGCTTAGTGCCCTTTAGTGCATTATCTAGGAATGAACCTGGTAGAGCATCTTACACAAACGAAATGCTCCACATGCGGGTTTCACATGCCACCAACTCCACATTCTCAGGCAACTTCAGCGCCACAGCCGTTTTCAGATGGCCCTCAATGCAAAGGCTCTAGACGCAAATATTGTGTGTGAGAGCTAATTCAATCAAGGAAACACTGCATGTTGGTGAAGGGCATATTGAAGAAGGATCAGCCGAGTGGTTCTTGTGGGAGAACAACTCCATTTTTCTCGCTAGCTTCACACACCATCAGGCTTCCAAGCAGCTCTCAAGGAAACTCAGTTTTCACACTCTATGCTTAGTGCCCTTTGAGTGCATTATCTAGGAATGAACCTGGTAGAGCATCCCACACAAACGAATGCTTCACATGCGGGTTTTCACATGCCACCAACTCCACATTCTCAGGCAACTTCAGCGCCACAGCCGTTTTCAGATAGCCCTCAATGCAAAGGCTCTAGACGCAAATATTGGGTGTGAGAGCTAATTCAATCAAGGAAACACTGCATGTTGGTGAAGGGCATATTGAAGAAGGATCAGCCGAGTGGTTCTTGTGGGAGAACAACTCCATTTGGCTCCACTAACTTCACATACCATCAGGCTTCCAAGCAGCTCTCAAGGAAACTCAGTTTTCACACTCTATGCTTAGTGCCCTTTAGTGCATTATCTAGGAATGAACCTGGTAGAGCATCCCACACAAACGAATGCTCCACATGCGGGTTTCACATGCCACCAACTCCACATTCTCAGGCAACTTCAGCGCCACAGCCGTTTTCAGATAGCCCTCAGTGCAAAGGCTCTGGACGCAAATATTGGTGTGAGAGCTATTTCAATCAAGGAAACACTGCATGTTGGTGATGGGCATATTGAAGAAGGATCAGCTGAGTGGTTCTTGTGGGAGAACAACTCCATTTGGCTCACTAACTTCACACAGCATCAGGCTTCCAAGCAGCTCTCAAGGAAACTCAGTTTTCACACTCTATGCTTAGTGCCCTTTGAGTGCATTATCTAGAAATTAACCTGGTAGAGCATCCCTCACAAACGAATGCTCCACATGCGGGTTTCACATGCCACCAACTCCACATTCTCAGGCAACTTCAGCGCCACAGCGTTTTCAGATGGCCCTCAATGCAAAGGCTCTAGACCCAAATATTGGTGTGAGAGCTAATTCAATCAAGGAAACACTGCATGTTGGTGAAGGGCATATTGAAGAAGGATCAGCCGAGTGGTTCTTGTGGGAGAACAACTCCATTTGGCTCACTAACTTCACACACCATCAGGCTTCCAAGCAGCTCTCAAGGAAACTCAGTTTTCACACTCTATGCTTAGTGCCCTTTGAGTGCCTAGGACTGAAATGAAGCTAGGTGAGCATCCCACACAAACGAATGCTCCACATGCGGGTTTCACATGCCACCAACTCCACATTCACAGCAACTTCAGCGCCACAGCCGTTTTCAGATAGCCCTCAATGCAAAGGCTCTAGATGCAAATATTGGTGTGAGAGCTAATTCAATCAAGGAAACACTGTATGTTGAAAAGGGCATATTGAAGAAGGATCAGCCGAGTGGTTCTTGTGGGAGAACAACTCCATTTGGCTCACTAACTTCACACACCATCAGACTTCCAAGCACTCTCAAGGAAACTCAGTTTTCACACTCTATGCTTAGTGCCCTTTAGTGCATTATCTAGGAATGAACCTGGTAGAGCATCCTACAAAAACGAATGCTCCACATGCGGGTTTCACATGCCACCAACTCCACATTCTCAGGCAACTTCAGCGCCACAGCCGTTTTCAGATAGCCCTCAATGCAAAGGCTCTAGACGCAAATATTGGTGTGAGAGCTAATTCAATCAAGGAAACACTGCATGTTGGTGAAGGGCATATTGAAGAAGGATCAGCCGAGTGGTTCTTGTGGGAGAACAACTATATTTGACTCACTAACTTCACACAGCATCAGGCTTCCAAACAGCTCTCAAGGAAACTCAGTTTTCACACTCTATGCTTATTGCCCTTTAGTGCATTATCTAGGAATGAACCTGGTAGAGCATCCCTCACAAACGAATGCTCCACATGCGGGTTTCACATGCCACCAACTCCACATTCACAGCCAACTTAAGCGCCACAGCCGTTTTCAGATAGCCCTCAATGCAAAGGCTCTAGACGCAAATATTGGTGTGAGAGCTAATTCAATCAAGGAAACACTGCATGTTGGTGAAGGGCATATTGATGAAGGATCAGCCGAGTGGTTCTTGTGGGAGAACAACTCCATTTAGCTAACTAACTTCACACACCATCAGGCTTCCAAACATCTCTCAAGGAAACTCAGTTTTCACACTCTATGCTTAGTGCCCTTTAGTGCATTATCTAG
>NW_026700736.1:0-66458 GCF_030435755.1 Ochotona princeps | reverse complement strand
TACACTGCATGTTGGTGAAGGGCATATTGAAGAAGGATCAGCCGAGTGGTTCTTGTGGGAGAACAACTCCATTTGGCTCACTAACTTCACACACCATCAGGCTTCCAAGCAGCTCTCAAGGAACTCAGTTTTCACAATCTATGCTTAGTGCTCTTTGTGTGCCCAGGACTGAAATGAAGCTTGGTCAGCATCCCACACAAACGAATGCTCCACATGCGGGTTTCACATGCCACCAACTCCAGATTCACAGGCAACTTCAGCGCCACAGCCGTTTTCAGATAGCCCTCAATGCAAAGGCTCTAGACGCAAATATTGGTGTGAGAGCTAATTCAATCAAGGAAACACTGCATGTTGGTGAAGGGCATATTGAAGAAGGATCAGCCGAGTGGTTCTTGTGGGAGAACAACTCCATTTGGCTCACTAACTTCACACACCATCAGGCTTCCAAGCAGCTCTCAAGGAAACTCAGTTTTCACACTCTATGCTTAGTGCTCTTTGTGTGCCCAGGACTGAAATGAATCTTGGTCAGCATCCCACAGAAACGAATGCTCCACATGCGGGTTTCACATGCCACCAACTCCACATTCACAGGCAACTTCAGCGCCACAGCCGTTTTCAGATAGCCCTCAATGCAAAGGCTCTAGACGCAAATATTGGTGTGAGAGCTAATTCAATCAAGGAAACACTGCATGTTGGTGAAGGGCATATTGAAGAAGGATCAGCCGAGTGGTTCTTGTGGGAGAACAACTCCATTTGGCTCACTAACTTCACACCATCAGGCTTCCAAGCAGCTCTCAAGGAAACTCAGTTTTCACACTCTATGTTTAGTGCCCTTTGAATGCATTATCTAGGAATGAACCTGGTAGAGCATCGCACACAAACGAATGCTCCACATGCGGGTTTCACATGCCACCAACTCCACATTCACAGGCAACTTCAGCGCCACAGCCATTTTCAGATAGCTCCCAATGCAAAGGCTCTAGAAGCAAATATTGGTGTGAGAGCTAATTCAATCAAGAAACACTGCATGTTGGTGAAGGGCATATTGAAGAAGGATCAGCCGAGTGGTTCTTGTGGGAGAACAACTCCATTTGGCTCACTAACTTCACACACCATCAGGCTTCCAAGCAGCTCTCAAGGAAACTCAGTTTTCACACTCTATGCTTAGTGCCCTTTGTATGGCTAGGACTGAAATGAACCTGGTGGAGCATCCCACACAAACGAATGCTCCACATGCGGGTTTCACATGCCACCAACTCCACATTCACAGGCAACTTCAGCGCCACAGCCGTTTTCAGATAGCCCTCAATGCAAAGGCTCTAGACGCAAATATTGGTGTGAGAGCTAATTCAATCAAGGAAACACTGCATGTTGGTGAAGGGCATATTGAAGAAGGATCAGCCGAGTGGTTCTTGTGGGAGAACAACTCCATTTGGCTCACTAAATTCACACACCATCAGGCTTCCAAACAGCTCTCAAGGAAACTCAGTTTTCACACTCTATGCTTAGTGCCCTTTGAGTGCATTATTTAGGAATGAACCTGGTAGAGCATCCCACACAAACGAATGCTCCACATGCGGTTTCACATGCCACCAACTCCACATTCACAGGCAACTTCAGCGCCACAGCCGTTTTCAGATAGCCCTCAATGCAAAGGCTCTAGACGCAAATATTGGTGTGAGAGCTAATTCAATCAAGGAAACACTGCATGTTGGTGAAGGGCATATTGAAGAAGGATCAGCCGAGTGGTTCTTGTGGGAGAACAACTCCATTTGGCTCACTAACTTCACACACCATCAGGCTTCCAAGCAGCTCTCAAGGAAACTCAGTTTTCACACTCTATGCTTAGTGCTCTTTGTGTGCCCAGGACTGAAATGAAGCTTGGTCAGCATCCCACACAAACGAATGCTCCACATGCGGGTTTCACATGCCACCAACTCCAGATTCACAGGCAACTTCAGCGCCACAGCCGTTTTCAGATAGCCCTCAATGCAAAGGCTCTAGACGCAAATATTGGTGTGAGAGCTAATTCAATCAAGGAAACACTGCATGTTGGTGAAGGGCATATTGAAGAAGGATCAGCCGAGTGGTTCTTGTGGGAGAACAACTCCATTTGGCTCACTAACTTCACACACCATCAGGCTTCCAAGCAGCTCTCAAGGAAACTCAGTTTTCACACTCTATGCTTAGTGCCCTTTGAGTGCATTATCTAGGAATGAACCTGGTAGAGCATCCCACACAAACGAATGCTCCACATGCGGGTTTCACATGCCACCAACTCCACATTCACAGGCAACTTCAGCGCCACAGCCGTTTTCAGATAGCCCTCAATGCAAAGGCTCTAGACGCAAATATTGGTGTGAGAGCTAATTCAATCAAGGAAACACTGCATGTTGGTGAAGGGCATATTGAAGAAGGATCAGCCGAGTGGTTCTTGTGGGAGAACAACTCCATTTGGCTCACTAACTTCACACACCATCAGGCTTCCAAGCAGCTCTCAAGGAAACTCAGTTTTCACAATCTATGCTTAGTGCTCTTTGTGTGCCCAGGACTGAAATGAAGCTTGGTCAGCATCCACACAAACGAATGCTCCACATGCGGGTTTCACATGCCACCAACTCCAGATTCACAGGCAACTTCAGCGCCACAGCCGTTTTCAGATAGCCCTCAATGCAAAGGCTCTAGACGCAAATATTGGTGTGAGAGCTAATTCAATCAAGGAAACACTGCATGTTGGTGAAGGGCATATTGAAGAAGGATCAGCCGAGTGGTTCTTGTGGGAGAACAACTCCATTTGGCTCACTAACTTCACACACCATCAGGCTTCCAAGCAGCTCTCAAGGAAACTCAGTTTTCACACTCTATGCTTAGTGCCCTTTGAGTGCATTATCTAGGAATGAACCTGGTAGAGCATCGCACACAAACGAATGCTCCACATGCGGGTTTCACATGCCACCAACTCCACATTCACAGGCAACTTCAGCGCCACAGCCATTTTCAGATAGCTCCCAATGCAAAGGCTCTAGAAGCAAATATTGGTGTGAGAGCTAATTCAATCAAGGAAACACTGCATGTTGGTGAAGGGCATATTGAAGAAGGATCAGCCGAGTGCTTCTTGTGGGAGAACAACTCCATTTGGCTCACTAACTTCACACACCATCAGGCTTCCAAGCAGCTCTCAAGGAAACTCAGTTTTCACACTCTATGCTTAGTGCCCTTTGTATGGCTAGGACTGAAATGAACTGGTAGAGCATCCCACACAAACGAATGCTCCACATGCGGGTTTCACATGCCACCAACTCCACATTCACAGGCAACTTCAGCGCCACAGCCGTTTTCAGATAGCCCTCAATGCAAAGGCTCTAGACGCAAATATTGGTGTGAGAGCTAATTCAATCAAGGAAACACTGCATGTTGGTGAAGGGCATATTGAAGAAGGATCAGCCGAGTGGTTCTTGTGGGAGAACAACTCCATTTGCTCACTAAATTCACACACCATCAGGCTTCCAAACAGCTCTCAAGGAAACTCAGTTTTCACACTCTATGCTTAGTGCCCTTTGAGTGCATTATTTAGGAATGAACCTGGTAGAGCATCCCACACAAACGAATGCTCCACATGCGGGTTTCACATGCCACCAACTCCACATTCACAGGCAACTTCAGCGCCACAGCCGTTTTCAGATAGCCCTCAATGCAAAGGCTCTAGACGCAAATATTGGTGTGGGAGCTAATTCAATCAAGGAAACACTGCATGTTGGTGAAGGGCATATTGAAGAAGGATCAGCCGAGTGGTTCTTGTGGGAGAACAACTCCATTTGGCTCACTAACTTCACACACCATCAGGCTTCCAAGCAGCTCTCAAGGAAACTCAGTTTTCACAATCTATGCTTAGTGCTCTTTGTGTGCCCAGGACTGAAATGAAGCTTGGTCAGCATCCCACACAAACGAATGCTCCACATGCGGGTTTCACATGCCACCAACTCCACATTCACAGGCAACTTCAGCGCCACAGCCGTTTTCAGATAGCCCTCAATGCAAAGGCTCTAGACGCAAATATTGGTGTGAGAGCTAATTCAATCAAGGAAACACTGCATGTTGGTGAAGGGCATATTGAAGAAGGATCAGCCGAGTGGTTCTTGTGGGAGAACAACTCCATTTGGCTCACTAACTTCACACACCATCAGGCTTCCAAGCAGCTCTCAAGGAAACTCAGTTTTCACACTCTATGCTTAGTGCTCTTTGTGTGCCCAGGACTGAAATGAATCTTGGTCAGCATCCCACAGAAACGAATGCTCCACATGCGGGTTTCACATGCCACCAACTCCACATTCACAGGCAACTTCAGCGCCACAGCCGTTTTCAGATAGCCCTCAATGCAAAGGCTCTAGACGCAAATATTGGTGTGAGAGCTAATTCAATCAAGGAAACACTGCATGTTGGTGAAGGGCATATTGAAGAAGGATCAGCCGAGTGGTTCTTGTGGGAGAACAACTCCATTTGGCTCACTAACTTCACACACCATCAGGCTTCCAAGCAGCTCTCAAGGAAACTCAGTTTTCACACTCTATGTTAGTGCCCTTTGAATGCATTATCTAGGAATGAACCTGGTAGAGCATCGCACACAAACGAATGCTCCACATGCGGGTTTCACATGCCACCAACTCCACATTCACAGGCAACTTCAGCGCCACAGCCATTTTCAGATAGCTCCCAATGCAAAGGCTCTAGAAGCAAATATTGGTGTGAGAGCTAATTCAATCAAGGAAACACTGCATGTTGGTGAAGGGCATATTGAAGAAGGATCAGCCGAGTGGTTCTTGTGGGAGAACAACTCCATTTGGCTCACTAACTTCACACACCATCAGGCTTCCAAGCAGCTCTCAAGGAAACTCAGTTTTCACACTCTATGCTTAGTGCCCTTTGTATGCTAGGACTGAAATGAACCTGGTAGAGCATCCCACACAAACGAATGCTCCACATGCGGGTTTCACATGCCACCAACTCCACATTCACAGGCAACTTCAGCGCCACAGCCGTTTTCAGATAGCCCTCAATGCAAAGGCTCTAGACGCAAATATTGGTGTGAGAGCTAATTCAATCAAGGAAACACTGCATGTTGGTGAAGGGCATATTGAAGAAGGATCAGCCGAGTGGTTCTTGTGGAGAACAACTCCATTTGGCTCACTAAATTCACACACCATCAGGCTTCCAAACAGCTCTCAAGGAAACTCAGTTTTCACACTCTATGCTTAGTGCCCTTTGAGTGCATTATTTAGGAATGAACCTGGTAGAGCATCCCACACAAACGAATGCTCCACATGCGGGTTTCACATGCCACCAACTCCACATTCACAGGCAACTTCAGCGCCACAGCCGTTTTCAGATAGCCCTCAATGCAAAGGCTCTAGACGCAAATATTGGTGTGAGAGCTAATTCAATCAAGGAAACACTGCATGTTGGTGAAGGGCATATTGAAGAAGGATCAGCCGAGTGGTTCTTGTGGGAGAACAACTCCATTTGGCTCACTAACTTCACACACCATCAGGCTTCCAAGCAGCTCTCAAGGAAACTCAGTTTTCACAATCTATGCTTAGTGCTCTTTGTGTGCCCAGGACTGAAATGAAGCTTGGTCAGCATCCCACACAAACGAATGCTCCACATGCGGGTTTCACATGCCACCAACTCCAGATTCACAGGCAACTTCAGCGCCACAGCCGTTTTCAGATAGCCCTCAATGCAAAGGCTCTAGACGCAAATATTGGTGTGAGAGCTAATTCAATCAAGGAAACACTGCATGTTGGTGAAGGGCATATTGAAGAAGGATCAGCCGAGTGGTTCTTGTGGGAGAACAACTCCATTTGGCTCACTAACTTCACACACCATCAGGCTTCCAAGCAGCTCTCAAGGAAACTCAGTTTTCACACTCTATGCTTAGTGCTCTTTGTGTGCCAGGACTGAAATGAATCTTGGTCAGCATCCCACACAAACGAATGCTCCACATGCGGGTTTCACATGCCACCAACTCCACATTCACAGGCAACTTCAGCGCCACAGCCGTTTTCAGATAGCCCTCATGCAAAGGCTCTAGACGCAAATATTGGTGTGAGAGCTAATTCAATCAAGGAAACACTGCATGTTGGTGAAGGGCATATTGAAGAAGGATCAGCCGAGTGGTTCTTGTGGGAGAACAACTCCATTTGGCTCACTAACTTCACACACCATCAGGCTTCCAAGCAGCTCTCAAGGAAACTCAGTTTTCACACTCTATGTTTAGTGCCCTTTGAATGCATTATCTAGGAATGAACCTGGTAGAGCATCCCACACAAACGAATGCTCCACATGCGGGTTTCACATGCCACCAACTCCACATTCACAGGCAACTTCAGCGCCACAGCCGTTTTCAGATAGCCCTCAATGCAAAGGCTCTAGACGCAAATATTGGTGTGAGAGCTAATTCAATCAAGGAAACACTGCATGTTGGTGAAGGGCATATTGAAGAAGGATCAGACGAGTGGTTCTTGTGGGAGAACAACTCCATTTGGCTCACTAACTTCACACACCATCAGGCTTCCAAACAGCTCTCAAGGAAACTCAGTTTTCACACTCTATGCTTAGTGCCCTTTGAGTGCATTATCTAGGAATGAACCTGGTAGAGCATCCCACACAAACGAATGCTCCACATGCGGGTTTCACATGCCACCAACTCCACATTCACAGGCAACTTCAGCGCCACAGCCGTTTTCAGATAGCCCTCAATGCAAAGGCTCTAGACGCAAATATTGGTGTGAGAGCTAATTCAATCAAGGAAACACTGCATGTTGGTGAAGGCATATTGAAGAAGGATCAGCCGAGTGGTTCTTGTGGGAGAACAACTCCATTTGGCTCACTAACTTCACACACCATCAGGCTTCCAAGCAGCTCTCAAGGAAACTCAGTTTTCACACTCTATGCTTAGTGCCCTTTGTATGGCGAGGACTGAAATGAACCTGGTAGAGCATCCCACACAAACGAATGCTCCACATACGGGTTCACATGCCAACAACTCCACAATCACAGGCAACTTCAGCGCCACAGCCGTTTTCAGATAGCCCTCAATGCAAAGGCTCTAGACGCAAATATTGGTGTGAGAGCTAATTCAATCAAGGAAACACTGCATGTTGGTGAAGGGCATATTGAAGAAGGATCAGCCGAGTGGTTCTTGTGGGAGAACAACTCCATTTGGCTCACTAACTTCACACACCATCAGGCTTCCAAGCAGCTCTCAAGGAAACTCAGTTTTCACACTCTATGCTTAGTGCTCTTTGTGTGCCCAGGACTGAAATGAAGCTTGGTCAGCATCCCACACAAACGAATGCTCCACATGCGGGTTTCACATGCCACCAACTCCACATTCACAGGCAACTTCAGCGCCACAGCCGTTTTCAGATAGCCCTCAATGCAAAGGCTCTAGACGCAAATATTGTGTGAGAGCTAATTCAATCAAGGAAACACTGCATGTTGGTGAAGGGCATATTGAAGAAGGATCAGCCGAGTGGTTCTTGTGGGAGAACAACTCCATTTGGCTCACTAACTTCACACACCATCAGGCTTCCAAGCAGCTCTCAAGGAAACTCAGTTTTCACACTCTATGTTTAGTGCCCTTTGAATACATTATCTAGGAATGAACCTGGTAGAGCATCCCACACAAACGAATGCTCCACATGCGGGTTTCACATGCCACCAACTCCACATTCACAGGCAACTTCAGCGCCACAGCCGTTTCAGATAGCCCTCAATGCAAAGGCTCTAGACGCAAATATTTGTGTGAGAGCTAATTCAATCAAGGAAACACTGCATGTTGGTGAAGGGCATATTAAAGAAAGATCAGCCGAGTGGTTCTTGTGGGAGAACAACTCCATTTGGCTCACTAACTTCACACACCGTCTGGCTTCCAAGCAGCTCTCAAGGAAACTCAGTTTTCACACTCTATGCTTAGTGCCCTTTGAGTGCATTATCTAGGAATGAACCTGGTAGAGCATCCCACACAAACGAATGCTCCACATGCGGGTTTCACATGCCACCAACTCCACATTCACAGGCAACTTCAGCGCCACAGCCGTTTTCAGATAGCCCTCAATGCAAAGGCTCTAGACGCAAATATTGGTGTGAGAGCTAATTCAATCAAGGAAACACTGCATGTTGGTGAAGGGCATATTGAAGAAGGATCAGACGAGTGGTTCTTGTGGGAGAACAACTCCATTTGGCTCACTAACTTCACACACCATCAGGCTTCCAAGCAGCTCTCAAGGAAACTCAGTTTTCACACTCTATGTTTAGTGCCCTTTGAATGCATTATCTAGGAATGAACCTGGTAGAGCATCCCACACAAACGAATGCTCCACATGCGGGTTTCACATGCCACCAACTCCACATTCACAGGCAACTTCAGCGCCACAGCCGTTTTCAGATAGCCCTCAATGCAAAGGCTCTAGACGCAAATATTGGTGTGAGAGCTAATTCAATCAAGGAAACACTGCATGTTGGTGAAGGCATATTGAAGAAGGATCAGCCGAGTGGTTCTTGTGGGAGAACAACTCCATTTGGCTCACTAACTTCACACACCATCAGGCTTCCAAGCAGCTCTCAAGGAAACTCAGTTTTCACACTCTATGCTTAGTGCCCTTTGTATGGCGAGGACTGAAATGAACCTGGTAGAGCATCCCACACAAACGAATGCTCCACATACGGGTTCACATGCCAACAACTCCACAATCACAGGCAACTTCAGCGCCACAGCCGTTTTCAGATAGCCCTCAATGCAAAGGCTCTAGACGCAAATATTGGTGTGAGAGCTAATTCAATCAAGGAAACACTGCATGTTGGTGAAGGGCATATTGAAGAAGGATCAGCCGAGTGGTTCTTGTGGGAGAACAACTCCATTTGGCTCACTAACTTCACACACCATCTAGGCTTCCAAGCAGCTCTCAAGGAAACTCAGTTTTCACACTCTATGCTTAGTGCTCTTTGTGATGCCAGGACTGAAATGAAGCTTGGTCAGCATCCCACACAAACGAATGCTCCACATGCGGGTTTCACATGCCACCAACTCCACATTCACAGGCAACTTCAGCGCCACAGCCGTTTTCAGATAGCCCTCAATGCAAAGGCTCTAGACGCAAATATTGGTGTGAGAGCTAATTCAATCAAGGAAACACTGCATGTTGGTGAAGGGCATATTGAAGAAGGATCAGCCGAGTGGTTCTTGTGGGAGAACAACTCCATTTGGCTCACTAACTTCACACACCATCAGGCTTCCAAGCAGCTCTCAAGGAAACTCAGTTTTCACACTCTATGTTTAGTGCCCTTTGAATACATTATCTAGGAATGAACCTGGTAGAGCATCCCACACAAACGAATGCTCCACATGCGGGTTTCACATGCCACCAACTCCACATTCACAGGCAACTTCAGCGCCACAGCCGTTTTCAGATAGCCCTCAATGCAAAGGCTCTAGACGCAAATATTTGTGTGAGAGCTAATTCAATCAAGGAAACACTGCATGTTGGTGAAGGGCATATTGAAGAAAGATCAGCCGAGTGGTTCTTGTGGGAGAACAACTCGATTTGGCTCACTAACTTCACACACCGTCTGGCTTCCAAGCAGCTCTCAAGGAAACTCAGTTTTCACACTCTATGCTTAGTGCCCTTTGAGTGCATTATCTAGGAATGAACCTGGTAGAGCATCCCACACAAACGAATGCTCCACATGCGGGTTTCACATGCCACCAACTCCACATTCACAGGCAACTTCAGCGCCACAGCCGTTTTCAGATAGCCCTCAATGCAAAGGCTCTAGACGCAAATATTGGTGTGAGAGCTAATTCAATCAAGGAAACACTGCATGTTGGTGAAGGGCATATTGAAGAAGGATCAGCCGAGTGGTTCTTGTGGGAGAACAACTCCATTTGGCTCACTAACTTCACACACCATCAGGCTTCCAAGCAGCTCTCAAGGAAACTCAGTTTTCACACTCTATGTTTAGTGCCCTTTGAATACGATTATCTAGGAATGAACCTGGTAGAGCATCCCACACAAACGAATGCTCCACATCGGGTTCACATGCCACCAACTCCACATTCACAGGCAACTTCAGCGCCACAGCCGTTTTCAGATAGCCCTCAATGCAAAGGCTCTAGACGCAAATATTGGTGTGAGAGCTAATTCAATCAAGGAAACACTGCATGTTGGTGAAGGGCATATTAAGAAAGATCAGCCGAGTGGTTCTTGTGGGAGAACAACTCCATTTGGCTCACTAACTTCACACACCTTCTGGCTTCCAAGCAGCTCTCAAGGAAACTCAGTTTTCACACTCTATGCTTAGTGCCCTTTGTGTGCATTATCTAGGAATGAACCTGGTAGAGCATCCCACACAAACGAATGCTCCACATGCGGGTTTCACATGCCACCAACTCCACATTCACAGGCAACTTCAGCGCCACAGCCGTTTTCAGATAGCCCTCAATGCAAAGGCTCTAGACGCAAATATTGGTGTGAGAGCTAATTCAATCAAGGAAACACTGCATGTTGGTGAAGGGCATATTGAAGAAGGATCAGCCGAGTGGTTCTTGTGGGAGAACAACTCCATTTGGCTCACTAACTTCACACACCATCAGGCTTCCAAGCAGCTCTCAAGGAAACTCAGTTTTCACACTCTATGTTTAGTGCCCTTTGAATGCATTATCTAGGAATGAACCTGGTAGAGCATCCCACACAAACGAATGCTCCACATGCGGGTTTCACATGCCACCAACTCCACATTCACAGGCAACTTCAGCGCCACAGCCGTTTTCAGATAGCCCTCAATGCAAAGGCTCTAGACGCAAATATTGGTGTGAGAGCTAATTCAATCAAGAAACACTGCATGTTGGTGAAGGGCATATTGAAGAAGGATCAGACGAGTGGTTCTTGTGGGAGAACAACTCCATTTGGCTCACTAACTTCACACACCATCAGGCTTCCAAGCAGCTCTCAAGAAACTCAGTTTTCACACTCTATGCTTAGTGCCCTTTGTATGGCGAGGACTGAAATGAACCTGGTAGAGCATCCCACACAAACGAATGCTCCACATACGGGTTCACATGCCAACAACTCCACAATCACAGGCAACTTCAGCGCCACAGCCGTTTTCAGATAGCCCTCAATGCAAAGGCTCTAGACGCAAATATTGGTGTGAGAGCTAATTCAATCAAGGAAACACTGCATGTTGGTGAAGGGCATATTGAAGAAGGATCAGCCGAGTGGTTCTTGTGGGAGAACAACTCCATTTGGCTCACTAACTTCACACACCATCAGGCTTCCAAGCAGCTCTCAAGGAAACTCAGTTTTCACACTCTATGCTTAGTGCTCTTTGTGTGCCAGGACTGAAATGAAGCTTGGTCAGCATCCCACACAAACGAATGCTCCACATGCGGGTTTCACATGCCACCAACTCCACATTCACAGGCAACTTCAGCGCCACAGCCGTTTTCAGATAGCCCTCAATGCAAAGGCTCTAGACGCAAATATTTGTGTGAGAGCTAATTCAATCAAAGAAACACTGCATGTTGGTGAAGGGCATATTAAAGAAAGATCAGCCGAGTGGTTCTTGTGGGAGAACAACTCCATTTGGCTCACTAACTTCACACACCGTCTGGCTTCCAAGCAGCTCTCAAGGAAACTCAGTTTTCACACTCTATGCTTAGTGCCCTTTGAGTGCATTATCTAGAATGAACCTGGTAGAGCATCCCACACAAACGAATGCTCCACATGCGGGTTTCACATGCCACCAACTCCACATTCACAGGCAACTTCAGCGCCACAGCCGTTTTCAGATAGCCCTCAATGCAAAGGCTCTAGACGCAAATATTGGTGTGAGAGCTAATTCAATCAAGGAAACACTGCATGTTGGTGAAGGGCATATTGAAGAAGGATCAGCCGAGTGGTTCTTGTGGGAGAACAACTCCATTTGGCTCACTAACTTCACACACCATCAGGCTTCCAAGCAGCTCTCAAGGAAACTCAGTTTTCACACTCTATGCTTAGTGCCTTTGTGTGCCCAGGACTGAATGAAGCTGGTCAGCATCCCACACAAACGAATGCTCCACATGCGGGTTTCACATGCCACCAACTCCACATTCACAGGCAACTTCAGCGCCACAGCCGTTTTCAGATAGCCCTCAATGCAAAGGCTGTAGACGCAAATATTGGTGTGAGAGCTAATTCAATCAAGAAAACACTGCATGTTGGTGAAGGGCATATTGAAGAAGGATCAGCCGAGTGGTTCTTGTGGGAGAACAACTCCATTGGCTCACTAACTTCACACACCATCAGGCTTCCAAGCAGCTCTCAAGGAAACTCAGTTTTCACACTCTATGCTTAGTGCCCTTTGTATGGCGAGGACTGAAATGAACCTGGTAGAGCATCCCACACAAACGAATGCTCCACATACGGGTTCACATGCCAACAACTCCACAATCACAGGCAACTTCAGCGCCACAGCCGTTTTCAGATAGCCCTCAATGCAAAGGCTCTAGACGCAAATATTGGTGTGAGAGCTAATTCAATCAAGGAAACACTGCATGTTGGTGAAGGGCATATTGAAGAAGGATCAGCCGAGTGGTTCTTGTGGGAGAACAACTCCATTTGGCTCACTAACTTCACACACCATCAGGCTTCCAAGCAGCTCTCAAGGAAACTCAGTTTTCACACTCTATGCTTAGTGCTCTTTGTGTGCCCAGGACTGAAATGAAGCTTGGTCAGCATCCCACACAAACGAATGCTCCACATGCGGGTTTCACATGCCACCAACTCCACATTCACAGGCAACTTCAGCGCCACAGCCGTTTTCAGATAGCCCTCAATGCAAAGGCTCTAGACGCAAATATTTGTGTGAGAGCTAATTCAATCAAAGAAACACTGCATGTTGGTGAAGGGCATATTAAAGAAAGATCAGCCGAGTGGTTCTTGTGGGAGAACAACTCCATTTGGCTCACTAACTTCACACACCGTCTGGCTTCCAAGCAGCTCTCAAGGAAACTCAGTTTTCACACTCTATGCTTAGTGCCCTTTGAGTGCATTATCTAGGAATGAACCTGGTAGAGCATCCCACACAAACGAATGCTCCACATGCGGGTTTCACATGCCACCAACTCCACATTCACAGGCAACTTCAGCGCCACAGCCGTTTTCAGATAGCCCTCAATGCAAAGGCTCTAGACGCAAATATTGGTGTGAGAGCTAATTCAATCAAGGAAACACTGCATGTTGGTGAAGGGCATATTGAAGAAGGATCAGCCGAGTGGTTCTTGTGGGAGAACAACTCCATTTGGCTCACTAACTTCACACACCATCAGGCTTCCAAGCAGCTCTCAAGGAAACTCAGTTTTCACACTCTATGTTTAGTGCCCTTTGAATGCATTATCTAGGAATGAACCTGGTAGAGCATCCCACACAAACGAATGCTCCACATGCGGGTTTCACATGCCACCAACTCCACATTCACAGGCAACTTCAGCGCCACAGCCGTTTTCAGATAGCCCTCAATGCAAAGGCTCTAGACGCAAATATTGGTGTGAGAGCTAATTCAATCAAGAAACACTGCATGTTGGTGAAGGGCATATTGAAGAAGGATCAGCCGAGTGGTTCTTGTGGAGAACAACTCCATTTGCTCACTAACTTCACACACCATCAGGCTTCCAAGCAGCTCTCAAGGAAACTCAGTTTTCACACTCTATGCTTAGTGCTCTTTGTGTGCCAGGACTGAAATGAAGCTTGGTAAGCATCCCACACAAACGAATGCTCCACATGCGGGTTTCACATGCCACCAACTCCACATTCACAGGCAACTTCAGCGCCACAGCCGTTTTCAGATAGCCCTCAATGCAAAGGCTCTAGACGCAAATATTGGTGTGAGAGCTAATTCAATCAAGGAAACACTGCATGTTGGTGAAGGGCATATTGAAGAAGGATCAGCCGAGTGGTTCTTGTGGGAGAACAACTCCATTTGGCTCACTAACTTCACACACCATCAGGCTTCCAAGCAGCTCTCAAGAAACTCAGTTTTCACACTCTATGTTTAGTGCCGTTTGAATACATTATCTAGGAATGAACCTGGTAGAGCATCCCACACAAACGAATGCTCCACATGCGGGTTTCACATGCCACCAACTCCACATTCACAGGCAACTTCAGCGCCACAGCCGTTTTCAGATAGCCCTCAATGCAAAGGCTCTAGACGCAAATATTGGTGTGAGAGCTAATTCAATCAAGGAAACACTGCATGTTGGTGAAGGGCATATTAAAGAAAGATCAGCCGAGTGGTTCTTGTGGGAGAACAACTCCATTTGGCTCACTAACTTCACACACCGTCTGCCTTCCAAGCAGCTCTCAAGAAACTCAGTTTTCACACTCTATGCTTAGTGCCCTTTTAGTGCATTATCTAGGAATGAACCTGGTAGAGCATCCCACACAAACGAATGCTCCACATGCGGGTTTCACATGCCACCAACTCCACATTCACAGGCAACTTCAGCGCCACAGCCGTTTTCAGATAGCCCTCAATGCAAAGGCTCTAGACGCAAATATTGGTGTGAGAGCTAATTCAATCAAGGAAACACTGCATGTTGGTGAAGGGCATATTGAAGAAGGATCAGCCGAGTGGTTCTTGTGGGAGAACAACTCCATTTGGCTCACTAACTTCACACACCATCAGGCTTCCAAGCAGCTCTCAAGGAAACTCAGTTTTCACACTCTATGTTTAGTGCCCTTTGAATGCATTATCTAGAATGAACCTGGTAGAGCATCCCACACAAACGAATGCTCCACATGCGGGTTTCACATGCCACCAACTCCACATTCACAGGCAACTTCAGCGCCACAGCCGTTTTCAGATAGCCCTCAATGCAAAGGCTCTAGACGCAAATATTGGTGTGAGAGCTAATTCAATCAAGGAAACACTGCATGTTGGTGAAGGGCATATTGAAGAAGGATCAGCCGAGTGGTTCTTGTGGGAGAACAACTCCATTTGGCTCACTAACTTCACACACCATCAGGCTTCCAAGCAGCTCTCAAGGAAACTCAGTTTTCACACTCTATGCTTAGTGCCTTTGAGTGCATTATTTAGGAATGGACCTGGTAGAGCATCCCACACAAACGAATGTTCCACATGCGGGTTTCACATGCCACCAACTCCACATTCACAGGCAACATCAGCGCCACAGCCGTTTTCAGATAGCCCTCAATGCAAAGGCTCTAGACGCAAATATTGGTGTGAGAGCTAATTCAATCAAGGAAACACTGCATGTTGGTGAAGGGCATATTGAAGAAGGATCAGCTGAGTGGTTCTTGTGGGAGAACAACTCCATTTGGCTCACTAACTTCACACACCATCAGGCTTCCAAGCAGCTCGCAAGGAAACTCAGTTTTCACGCTCTATGTTTAGTGCCCTTTGAGTGCATTGTCTAGGAATGAACCTGGTAGAGCATCGCACACAAACGAATGCTCCACATGCGGGTTTCACATGCCACCAACTCCACATTCACAGGCAACTTCAGCGCCACAGCCATTTTCAGATAGCCCCCAATGCAAAGGCTCTAGACGCAAATATTGGTGTGAGAGCTAATTCAATCAAGGAAACACTGCATGTTGGTGAAGGGCATATTGAAGAAGGATCAGCCGAGTGGTTCTTGTGGGAGAACAACTCCATTTGGCTCACTAACTTCACACATCATCAGGCTTCCAAGCAGCTCTCAAGGAAACTCAGTTTTCACACTCTATGCTTAGTGCCCTTTGAGTGCATTATCTAGGAATGAACCTGGTAGAGCATCCCACACAAACGAATGCTCCACATGCGGGTTTCACATGCCACCAACTCCACATTCACAGGCAACTTCAGCGCCACAGCCGTTTTCAGATAGCCCTCAATGCAAAGGCTCTAGACGCAAATATTGGTGTGAGAGCTAATTCAATCAAGGAAACACTGCATGTTGGTGAAGGGCATATTGAAGAAGGATTAGCCGAGTGGTTCTTGTGGGAGAACAACTCCATTTGGCTCACTAACTTCACACACCATCAGGCTTCCAAGCAGCTCTCAAGGAAACTCAGTTTTCACACTCTATGCTTAGTGCTCTTTGTATGGCTAGGACTGAAATGAACCTGGTAGAGCATCCCTCACAAACGAATGCTCCACATGCGGGTTTCACATGCCACCAACTCCACATTCACAGGCAACTTCAGCGCCACAGCCGTTTTCAGATAGCCCTCAATGCAAAGGCTCTAGACGCAAATATTGGTGTGAGAGCTAATTCAATCAAGGAAACACTGCATGTTGGTGAAGGGCATATTGAAGAAGGATCAGCCGAGTGGTTCTTGTGGGAGAACAACTCCATTTGGCTCACTAAATTCACACACCATCAGGCTTCCAAACAGCTCTCAAGGAAACTCAGTTTTCACACTCTATGCTTAGTGCCCTTTGAGTGCATTATCTAGGAATGAACCTGGTAGAGCATCCCACACAAACGAATGCTCACATGCGGGTTTCACATGCCACCAACTCCACATTCACAGGCAACTTCAGCGCCACAGCCGTTTCAGATAGCCCTGAATGCAAAGGCTCTAGACGCAAATATTGGTGTGAGAGCTAATTCAATCAAGGAAACACTGCATGTTGGTGAAGGGCATATTGAAGAAGGATCAGCCGAGTGGTTCTTGTGGGAGAACAACTCCATTTGGCTCACTAACTTCACACACCATCAGGCTTCCAAGCAGCTCGCAAGGAAACTCAGTTTTCACAATCTATGCTTAGTGCTCTTTGTGTGCCCAGGACTCAAATGAAGCTTGGTCAGCATCCCACACAAACGAATGCTCCACATGCGGGTTTCACATGCCACCAACTCCAGATTCACAGGCAACTTCAGCGCCACAGCCGTTTTCAGATAGCCCTCAATGCAAAGGCTCTAGACGCAAATATTGGTGTGAGAGCTAATTCAATCAAGGAAACACTGCATGTTGGTGAAGGGCATATTGAAGAAGGATCAGCCGAGTGGTTCTTGTGGGAGAACAACTCCATTTGGCTCACTAACTTCACACACCATCAGGCTTCCAAGCAGCTCTCAAGGAAACTCAGTTTTCACACTCTATGCTTAGTGCTCTTTGTGTGCACAGGACTGAAATGAAGCTTGGTCAGCATCCCACACAAACGAATGCTCCACATGCGGGTTTCACATGCCACCAACTCCACATTCACAGGCAACTTCAGCGCCACAGCCGTTTTCAGATAGCCCTCAATGCAAAGGCTCTAGACGCAAATATTGGTGTGAGAGCTAATTCAATCAAGGAAACACTGCATGTTGGTGAAGGGCATATTGAAGAAGGATCAGCCGAGTGGTTCTTGTGGGAGAACAACTCCATTTGGCTCACTAACTTCACACACCATCAGGCTTCCAAGCAGCTCTCAAGGAAACTCAGTTTTCACACTCTATGCTTAGTGCCCTTTGAATGCATTATCTAGGAATGAACCTGGTAGAGCATCCCACACAAACGAATGCTCCACATGCGGGTTTCACATGCCACCAACTCCACATTCACAGGCAACTTCAGCGCCACAGCCGTTTTCAGATAGCCCTCAATGCAAAGGCTCTAGACGCAAATATTGTGTGAGAGCTAATTCAATCAAGGAAACACTGCATGTTGGTGAAGGGCATATTGAAGAAGGATCAGCCGAGTGGTTCTTGTGGGAGAACAACTCCATTTGGCTCACTAACTTCACACACCATCAGGCTTCCAAGCAGCTCTCAAGGAAACTCAGTTTTCACACTCTATGCTTAGTGCTCTTTGTGTGCCCAGGACTGAAATGAAGCTTGGTCAGCATCCCACACAAACGAATGCTCCACATGCGGGTTTCACATGCCACCAACTCCACATTCACAGGCAACTTCAGCGCCACAGCCGTTTTCAGATAGCCCTCAATGCAAAGGCTCTAGACGCAAATATTTGTGTGAGAGCTAATTCAATCAAGGAAACACTGCATGTTGGTGAAGGGCATATTAAAGAAAGATCAGCCGAGTGGTTCTTGTGGGAGAACAACTCCATTTGGCTCACTAACTTCACACACCGTCTGGCTTCCAAGCAGCTCTCAAGGAAACTCAGTTTTCACACTCTACGCTTAGTGCCCTTTGAGTGCATTATCTAGGAATGAACCTGGTAGAGCATCCCACACAAACGAATGCTCCACATGCGGGTTTCACATGCCACCAACTCCACATTCACAGGCAACTTCAGCGCCACAGCCGTTTTCAGATAGCCCTCAATGCAAAGGCTCTAGACGCAAATATTGGTGTGAGAGCTAATTCAATCAAGGAAACACTGCATGTTGGTGAAGGGCATATTGAAGAAGGATCAGCCGAGTGGTTCTTGTGGGAGAACAACTCCATTTGGCTCACTAACTTCACACACCATCAGGCTTCCAAGCAGCTCGCAAGGAAACTCAGTTTTCACAATCTATGCTTAGTGCTCTTTGTGTGCCCAGGACTCAAATGAAGCTTGGTCAGCATCCCACACAAACGAATGCTCCACATGCGGGTTTCACATGCCACCAACTCCAGATTCACAGGCAACTTCAGCGCCACAGCCGTTTTCAGATAGCCCTCAATGCAAAGGCTCTAGACGCAAATATTGGTGTGAGAGCTAATTCAATCAAGGAAACACTGCATGTTGGTGAAGGGCATATTGAAGAAGGATCAGCCGAGTGGTTCTTGTGGGAGAACAACTCCATTTGGCTCACTAACTTCACACACCATCAGGCTTCCAAGCAGCTCTCAAGGAAACTCAGTTTTCACACTCCATGCTTAGTGCTCTTTGTGTGCACAGGACTGAAATGAAGCTTGGTCAGCATCCCACACAAACGAATGCTCCACATGCGGGTTTCACATGCCACCAACTCCACATTCACAGGCAACTTCAGCGCCACAGCCGTTTTCAGATAGCCCTCAATGCAAAGGCTCTAGACGCAAATATTGGTGTGAGAGCTAATTCAATCAAGGAAACACTGCATGTTGGTGAAGGGCATATTGAAGAAGGATCAGCCGAGTGGTTCTTGTGGGAGAACAACTCCATTTGGCTCACTAACTTCACACACCATCAGGCTTCCAAGCAGCTCTCAAGGAAACTCAGTTTTCACACTCTATGCTTAGTGCCCTTTGAATGCATTATCTAGGAATGAACCTGGTAGAGCATCCCACACAAACGAATGCTCCACATGCGGGTTTCACATGCCACCAACTCCACATTCACAGGCAACTTCAGCGCCACAGCCGTTTTCAGATAGCCCTCAATGCAAAGGCTCTAGACGCAAATATTGGTGTGAGAGCTAATTCAATCAAGGAAACACTGCATGTTGGTGAAGGGCATATTGAAGAAGGATCAGCCGAGTGGTTCTTGTGGGAGAACAACTCCATTTGGCTCACTAACTTCACACACCATCAGGCTTCCAAGCAGCTCTCAAGGAAACTCAGTTTTCACACTCTATGCTTAGTGCTCTTTGTGTGCCCAGGACTGAAATGAAGCTTGGTCAGCATCCCACACAAACGAATGCTCCACATGCGGGTTTCACATGCCACCAACTCCACATTCACAGGCAACTTCAGCGCCACAGCCGTTTTCAGATAGCCCTCAATGCAAAGGCTCTAGACGCAAATATTTGTGTGAGAGCTAATTCAATCAAGGAAACACTGCATGTTGGTGAAGGGCATATTAAAGAAAGATCAGCCGAGTGGTTCTTGTGGGAGAACAACTCCATTTGGCTCACTAACTTCACACACCGTCTGGCTTCCAAGCAGCTCTCAAGGAAACTCAGTTTTCACACTCTACGCTTAGTGCCCTTTGAGTGCATTATCTAGGAATGAACCTGGTAGAGCATCCCACACAAACGAATGCTCCACATGCGGGTTTCACATGCCACCAACTCCACATTCACAGGCAACTTCAGCGCCACAGCCGTTTTCAGATAGCCCTCAATGCAAAGGCTCTAGACGCAAATATTGGTGTGAGAGCTAATTCAATCAAGGAAACACTGCATGTTGGTGAAGGGCATATTGAAGAAGGATCAGCCGAGTGGTTCTTGTGGGAGAACAACTCCATTTGGCTCACTAACTTCACACACCATCAGGCTTCCAAGCAGCTCTCAAGGAAACTCAGTTTTCACACTCTATGTTTAGTGCCCTTTGAATGCATTATCTAGGAATGAACCTGGTAGAGCATCCCACACAAACGAATGCTCCACATGCGGGTTTCACATGCCACCAACTCCACATTCACAGGCAACTTCAGCGCCACAGCCGTTTTCAGATAGCCCTCAATGCAAAGGCTCTAGACGCAAATATTGGTGTGAGAGCTAATTCAATCAAGGAAACACTGCATGTTGGTGAAGGGCATATTGAAGAAGGATCAGCCGAGTGGTTCTTGTGGGAGAACAACTCCATTTGGCTCACTAACTTCACACACCATCAGGCTTCCAAGCAGCTCTCAAGGAAACTCAGTTTTCACACTCTATGCTTAGTGCCCTTTGAGTGCATTATTTAGGAATGGACCTGGTAGAGCATCCCACACAAACGAATGTTCCACATGCGGGTTTCACATGCCACCAACTCCACATTCACAGGCAACTTCAGCGCCACAGCCGTTTTCAGATAGCCCTCAATGCAAAGGCTCTAGACGCAAATATTGGTGTGAGAGCTAATTCAATCAAGGAAACACTGCATGTTGGTGAAGGGCATATTGAAGAAGGATCAGCCGAGTGGTTCTTGTGGGAGAACAACTCCATTTGGCTCACTAACTTCACACACCATCAGGCTTCCAAGCAGCTCGCAAGGAAACTCAGTTTTCACGCTCTATGTTTAGTGCCCTTTGAGTGCATTGTCTAGGAATGAACCTGGTAGAGCATCGCACACAAACGAATGCTCCACATGCGGGTTTCACATGCCACCAACTCCACATTCACAGGCAACTTCAGCGCCACAGACATTTTCAGATAGCCCCCAATGCAAAGGCTCTAGACGCAAATATTGGTGTGAGAGCTAATTCAATCAAGGAAACACTGCATGTTGGTGAAGGGCATATTGAAGAAGGATCAGCCGAGTGGTTCTTGTGGGAGAACAACTCCATTTGGCTCACTAACTTCACACATCATCAGGCTTCCAAGCAGCTCTCAAGGAAACTCAGTTTTCACACTCTATGCTTAGTGCCCTTTGAGTGCATTATCTAGGAATGAACCTGGTAGAGCATCCCACACAAACGAATGCTCCACATGCGGGTTTCACATGCCACCAACTCCACATTCACAGGCAACTTCAGCGCCACAGCCGTTTTCAGATAGCCCTCAATGCAAAGGCTCTAGACGCAAATATTGGTGTGAGAGCTAATTCAATCAAGGAAACACTGCATGTTGGTGAAGGGCATATTGAAGAAGGATTAGCCGAGTGGTTCTTGTGGGAGAACAACTCCATTTGGCTCACTAACTTCACACACCATCAGGCTTCCAAGCAGCTCTCAAGGAAACTCAGTTTTCACACTCTATGCTTAGTGCTCTTTGTATGGCTAGGACTGAAATGAACCTGGTAGAGCATCCCTCACAAACGAATGCTCCACATGCGGGTTTCACATGCCACCAACTCCACATTCACAGGCAACTTCAGCGCCACAGCCGTTTTCAGATAGCCCTCAATGCAAAGGCTCTAGACGCAAATATTGGTGTGAGAGCTAATTCAATCAAGGAAACACTGCATGTTGGTGAAGGGCATATTGAAGAAGGATCAGCCGAGTGGTTCTTGTGGGAGAACAACTCCATTTGGCTCACTAAATTCACACACCATCAGGCTTCCAAACAGCTCTCAAGGAAACTCAGTTTTCACACTCTATGCTTAGTGCCCTTTGAGTGCATTATCTAGGAATGAACCTGGTAGAGCATCCCACACAAACGAATGCTCCACATGCGGGTTTCACATGCCACCAACTCCACATTCACAGGCAACTTCAGCGCCACAGCCGTTTTCAGATAGCCCTCAATGCAAAGGCTCTAGACGCAAATATTGGTGTGAGAGCTAATTCAATCAAGGAAACACTGCATGTTGGTGAAGGGCATATTGAAGAAGGATCAGCCGAGTGGTTCTTGTGGGAGAACAACTCCATTTGGCTCACTAACTTCACACACCATCAGGCTTCCAAGCAGCTCTCAAGGAAACTCAGTTTTCACACTCTATGCTTAGTGCCCTTTGAGTGCATTATTTAGGAATGAACCTGGTAGAGCATCCCACACAAACGAATGTTCCACATGCGGGTTTCACATGCCACCAACTCCACATTCACAGGCAACTTCAGCGCCACAGCCGTTTTCAGATAGCCCTCAATGCAAAGGCTCTAGACGCAAATATTGGTGTGAGAGCTAATTCAATCAAGGAAACACTGCATGTTGGTGAAGGGCATATTGAAGAAGGATCAGCCGAGTGGTTCTTGTGGGAGAACAACTCCATTTGGCTCACTAACTTCACACACCATCAGGCTTCCAAGCAGCTCTCAAGGAAACTCAGTTTTCACAATCTATGCTTAGTGCTCTTTGTGTGCCCAGGACTGAAATGAAGCTTGGTCAGCATCCCACACAAACGAATGCTCCACATGCGGGTTTCACATGCCACCAACTCCACATTCACAGGCAACTTCAGCGCCACAGCCGTTTTCAGATAGCCCTGAATGCAAAGGCTCTAGACGCAAATATTGGTGTGAGAGCTAATTCAATCAAGGAAACACTGCATGTTGGTGAAGGGCATATTGAAGAAGGATCAGCCGAGTGGTTCTTGTGGGAGAACAACTCCATTTGGCTCACTAACTTCACACACCATCAGGCTTCCAAGCAGCTCTCAAGGAAACTCAGTTTTCACACTCTATGCTTAGTGCTCTTTGTGTGCACAGGACTGAAATGAAGCTTGGTCAGCATCCCACACAAACGAATGCTCCACATGCGGGTTTCACATGCCACCAACTCCACATTCACAGGCAACTTCAGCGCCACAGCCGTTTTCAGATAGCCCTCAATGCAAAGGCTCTAGACGCAAATATTGGTGTGAGAGCTAATTCAATCAAGGAAACACTGCATGTTGGTGAAGGGCATATTGAAGAAGGATCAGCCGAGTGGTTCTTGTGGGAGAACAACTCCATTTGGCTCACTAACTTCACACACCATCAGGCTTCCAAGCAGCTCTCAAGGAAACTCAGTTTTCACAATCTATGCTTAGTGCCCTTTGAATGCATTATCTAGGAATGAACCTGGTAGAGCATCCCACACAAACGAATGCTCCACATGCGGGTTTCACATGCCACCAACTCCACATTCACAGGCAACTTCAGCGCCACAGCCGTTTTCAGATAGCCCTCAATGCAAAGGCTCTAGACGCAAATATTGGTGTGAGAGCTAATTCAATCAAGGAAACACTGCATGTTGGTGAAGGGCATATTGAAGAAGGATCAGCCGAGTGGTTCTTGTGGGAGAACAACTCCATTTGGCTCACTAACTTCACACACCATCAGGCTTCCAAGCAGCTCTCAAGGAAACTCAGTTTTCACACTCTATGCTTAGTGCCCTTTGAGTGCATTATTTAGGAATGAACCTGGTAGAGCATCCCACACAAACGAATGTTCCACATGCGGGTTTCACATGCCACCAACTCCACATTCACAGGCAACTTCAGCGCCACAGCCGTTTTCAGATAGCCCTCAATGCAAAGGCTCTAGACGCAAATATTGGTGTGAGAGCTAATTCAATCAAGGAAACACTGCATGTTGGTGAAGGGCATATTGAAGAAGGATCAGCCGAGTGGTTCTTGTGGGAGAACAACTCCATTTGGCTCACTAACTTCACACACCATCAGGCTTCCAAGCAGCTCTCAAGGAAACTCAGTTTTCACAATCTATGCTTAGTGCTCTTTGTGTGCCCAGGACTGAAATGAAGCTTGGTCAGCATCCCACACAAACGAATGCTCCACATGCGGGTTTCACATGCCACCAACTCCACATTCACAGGCAACTTCAGCGCCACAGCCGTTTTCAGATAGCCCTCAATGCAAAGGCTCTAGACGCAAATATTGGTGTGAGAGCTAATTCAATCAAGGAAACACTGCATGTTGGTGAAGGGCATATTGAAGAAGGATCAGCCGAGTGGTTCTTGTGGGAGAACAACTCCATTTGGCTCACTAACTTCACACACCATCAGGCTTCCAAGCAGCTCTCAAGGAAACTCAGTTTTCACACTCTATGCTTAGTGCCCTTTGAGTGCATTATCTAGGAATGAACCTGGTAGAGCATCGCACACAAACGAATGCTCCACATGCGGGTTTCACATGCCACCAACTCCACAATCACAGGCAACTTCAGCGCCACAGCCGTTTTCAGATAGCCCTCAATGCAAAGGCTCTAGACGCAAATATTGGTGTGAGAGCTAATTCAATCAAGGAAACACTGCATGTTGGTGAAGGGCATATTGAAGAAGGATTAGCCGAGTGGTTCTTGTGGGAGAACAACTCCATTTGGCTCACTAACTTCACACACCATCAGGCTTCCAAGCAGCTCTCAAGGAAACTCAGTTTTCACACTCTATGCTTAATGCCCTTTGTATGGCTAGGACTGAAATGAACCTGGTAGAGCATCCCACACAAACGAATGCTCCACATGCGGGTTTCACATGCCACCAACTCCAGATTCACAGGCAACTTCAGCGCCACAGCCGTTTTCAGATAGCCCTGAATGCAAAGGCTCTAGACGCAAATATTGGTGTGAGAGCTAATTCAATCAAGGAAACACTGCATGTTGGTGAAGGGCATATTGAAGAAGGATCAGCCGAGTGGTTCTTGTGGGAGAACAACTCCATTTGGCTCACTAACTTCACACACCATCAGGCTTCCAAAGAGCTCTCAAGGAAACTCAGTTTTCACACTCTATGCTTAGTGCCCTTTGAGTGCATTATTTAGGAATGAACCTGGTAGAGCATCCCACACAAACGAATGCTCCACATGCGGGTTTCACATGCCACCAACTCCAGATTCACAGGCAACTTCAGCGCCACAGCCGTTTTCAGATAGCCCTGAATGCAAAGGCTCTAGACGCAAATATTGGTGTGAGAGCTAATTCAATCAAGGAAACACTGCATGTTGGTGAAGGGCATATTGAAGAAGGATCAGCCGAGTGGTTCTTGTGGGAGAACAACTCCATTTGGCTCACTAACTTCACACACCATCAGGCTTCCAAGCAGCTCTCAAGGAAACTCAGTTTTCACAATCTATGCTTAGTGCCCTTTGAGTGCATTATCTAGGAATGAACCTGGTAGAGCATCGCACACAAACGAATGCTCCACATGCGGGTTTCACATGCCACCAACTCCAGATTCACAGGCAACTTCAGCGCCACAGCCGTTTTCAGATAGCCCTCAATGCAAAGGCTCTAGACGCAAATATTGGTGTGAGAGCTAATTCAATCAAGGAAACACTGCATGTTGGTGAAGGGCATATTGAAGAAGGATCAGCCGAGTGGTTCTTGTGGGAGAACAACTCCATTTGGCTCACTAACTTCACACACCATCAGGCTTCCAAGCAGCTCTCAAGGAAACTCAGTTTTCACACTCTATGCTTAGTGCTCTTTGTGTGCCCAGGACTGAAATGAAGCTTGGTCAGCATCCCACACAAACGAATGCTCCACATGCGAGTTTCACATGCCACCAACTCCACATTCACAGGCAACTTCAGCGCCACAGCCGTTTTCAGATAGCCCTCAATGCAAAGGCTCTAGACGCAAATATTGGTGTGAGAGCTAATTCAATCAAGGAAACACTGCATGTTGGTGAAGGGCATATTAAAGAAGGATCAGCCGAGTGGTTCTTGTGGGAGAACAACTCCATTTGGCTCACTAACTTCACACACCATCTGGCTTCCAAGCAGCTCTCAAGGAAACTCAGTTTTCACACTCTATGCTTAGTGCCCTTTGAGTGCATTATCTAGGAATGAACCTGGTAGAGCATCCCACACAAACGAATGCTCCACATGCGGGTTTCACATGCCACCAACTCCACATTTACAGGCAACTTCAGCGCCACAGCCGTTTTCAGATAGCCCTCAATGCAAAGGCTCTAGACGCAAATATTGGTGTGAGAGCTAGTTCAATCAAGGAAACACTGCATGTTGGTGAAGGGCATATTGAAGAAGGATCAGCCGAGTGGTTCTTGTGGGAGAACAACTCCATTTGGCTCACTAACTTCACACACCATCAGGCTTCCAAGCAGCTCTCAAGGAAACTCAGTTTTCACACTCTATGCTTAGTGCTCTTTGTGTGCCCAGGAGGGAAATGAAGCTTGGTCAGCATCCCACACAAAGGAATGCTCCACATGCGGGTTTCACATGCCACCAACTCCACATTCACAGGCAACTTCAGCGCCACAGCCGTTTTCAGATAGCCCTCAATGCAAAGGCTCTAGACGCAAATATTGGTGTGAGAGCTAATTCAATCAAGGAAACACTGCATGTTGGTGAAGGGCATATTGAAGAAGGATCAGCCGAGTGGTTCTTGTGGGAGAACAACTCCATTTGGCTCACTAACTTCACACACCATCAGGCTTCCAAGCAGCTCTCAAGGAAACTCAGTTTTCACACTCTATGTTTAGTGCCCTTTGAATGCATTATCTAGGAATGAACCTGGTAGAGCATCCCACACAAACGAATGCTCCACATGCGGTTTCACATGCCACCAACTCCACATTCACAGGCAACTTCAGCGCCACAGCCGTTTTCAGATAGCCCTCAATGCAAACGCTCTAGACGCAAATATTGGTGTGAGAGCTAATTCAATCAAGGAAACACTGCATGTTGGTGAAGGGCATATTAAAGAAGGATCAGCCGAGTGGTTCTTGTGGGAGAACAACTCCATTTGGCTCACTAACTTCACACACCATCTGGCTTCCAAGCAGCTCTCAAGGAAACTCAGTTTTCACACTCTATGCTTAGTGCCCTTTGAGTGCATTATCTAGGAATGAACCTGGTAGAGCATCCCACACAAACGAATGCTCCACATGCGGGTTTCACATGCCACCAACTCCACATTTACAGGCAACTTCAGCGCCACAGCCGTTTTCAGATAGCCCTCAATGCAAAGGCTCTAGACGCAAATATTGGTGTGAGAGCTAGTTCAATCAAGGAAACACTGCATGTTGGTGAAGGGCATATTGAAGAAGGATCAGCCGAGTGGTTCTTGTGGGAGAACAACTCCATTTGGCTCACTAACTTCACACACCATCAGGCTTCCAAGCAGCTCTCAAGGAAACTCAGTTTTCACACTCTATGCTTAGTGCTCTTTGTGTGCCCAGGAGGGAAATGAAGCTTGGTCAGCATCCCACACAAACGAATGCTCCACATGCGGGTTTCACATGCCACCAACTCCACATTCACAGGCAACTTCAGCGCCACAGCCGTTTTCAGATAGCCCTCAATGCAAAGGCTCTAGACGCAAATATTGGTGTGAGAGCTAATTCAATCAAGGAAACACTGCATGTTGGTGAAGGGCATATTGAAGAAGGATCAGCCGAGTGGTTCTTGTGGGAGAACAACTCCATTTGGCTCACTAACTTCACACACCATCAGGCTTCCAAGCAGCTCTCAAGGAAACTCAGTTTTCACACTCTATGCTTAGTGCCCTTTGAGTGCATTATCTAGGAATGAACCTGGTAGAGCATCCCACACAAACGAATGCTCCACATGCGGGTTTCACATGCCACCAACTCCACATTCACAGGCAACTTCAGCGCCACAGCCGTTTTCAGATAGCCCTCAATGCAAAGGCTCTAGACGCAAATATTGGTGTGAGAGCTAATTCAATCAAGGAAACACTGCATGTTGGTGAAGGGCATATTGAAGAAGGATCAGACGAGTGGTTCTTGTGGGAGAACAACTCCATTTGGCTCACTAACTTCACACACCATCAGGCTTCCAAGCAGCTCTCAAGGAAACTCAGTTTTCACACTCTATGCTTAGTGCTCTTTGTGTGCCCAGGACTGAAATGAAGCTTTGTCAGCATCCCACACAAACGAATGCTCCACATGCGGGTTTCACATGCCACCAAATCCAGATTCACAGGCAACTTCAGCGCCACAGCCGTTTTCAGATAGCCCTCAATGCAAAGGCTCTAGACGCAAATATTGGTGTGAGAGCTAATTCAATCAAGGAAACACTGCATGTTGGTGAAGGGCATATTGAAGAAGGATCAGCCGAGTGGTTCTTGTGGGAGAACAACTCCATTTGGCTCACTAACTTCACACACCATCAGGCTTCCAAGCAGCTCTCAAGGAAACTCAGTTTTCACACTCTATGCTTAGTGCCCTTTGAGTGCATTATCTAGGAATGAACCTGGTAGAGCATCGCACACAAACGAATGCTCCACATGCGGGTTTCACATGCCACCAACTCCACATTCACAGGCAACTTCAGCGCCACAGCCATTTTCAGATAGCCCCCAATGCAAAGGCTCTAGAAGCAAATATTGGTGTGAGAGCTAATTCAATCAAGGAAACACTGCATGTTGGTGAAGGGCATATTGAAGAAGGATCAGCCGAGTGGTTCTTGTGGGAGAACAACTCCATTTGGCTCACTAACTTCACACACCATCAGGCTTCCAAGCAGCTCTCAAGGAAACTCAGTTTTCACACTCTATGCTTAGTGCCCTTTGAGTGCATTATCTAGGAATGAACCTGGTAGAGCATCCCACACAAACGAATGCTCCACATGCGGGTTTCACATGCCACCAACTCCACATTCACAGGCAACTTCAGCGCCACAGCCGTTTTCAGATAGCCCTCAATGCAAAGGCTCTAGACGCAAATATTGGTGTGAGAGCTAATTCAATCAAGGAAACACTGCATGTTGGTGAAGGGCATATTGAAGAAGGATCAGCCGAGTGGTTCTTGTGGGAGAACAACTCCATTTGGCTCACTAAATTCACACACCATCAGGCTTCCAAACAGCTCTCAAGGAAACTCAGTTTTCACACTCTATGCTTAGTGCCCTTTGAGTGCATTATTTAGGAATGAACCTGGTAGAGCATCCCACACAAACGAATGCTCCACATGCGGGTTTCACATGCCACCAACTCCACATTCACAGGCAACTTCAGCGCCACAGCCGTTTTCAGATAGCCCTCAATGCAAAGGCTCTAGACGCAAATATTGGTGTGAGAGCTAATTCAATCAAGGAAACACTGCATGTTGGTGAAGGGCATATTGAAGAAGGATCAGCCGAGTGGTTCTTGTGGGAGAACAACTCCATTTGGCTCACTAACTTCACACACCATCAGGCTTCCAAGCAGCTCTCAAGGAAACTCAGTTTTCACACTCTATGTTTAGTGCCCTTTGAATGCATTATCTAGGAATGAACCTGGTAGAGCATCCCACACAAACGAATGCTCCACATGCGGGTTTCACATGCCACCAACTCCACATTCACAGGCAACTTCAGCGCCACAGCCGTTTTCAGATAGCCCTCAATGCAAAGGCTCTAGACGCAAATATTTGTGTGAGAGCTAATTCAATCAAGGAAACACTGCATGTTGGTGAAGGGCATATTAAAGAAGGATCAGCCGAGTGGTTCTTGTGGGAGAACAACTCCATTTGGCTCACTAACTTCACACACCGTCTGGCTTCCAAGCAGCTCTCAAGGAAACTCAGTTTTCACACTCTATGCTTAGTGCCCTTTGAGTGCATTATCTAGGAATGAACCTGGTAGAGCATCCCACACAAACGAATGCTCCACATGCGGGTTTCACATGCCACCAACTCCACATTCACAGGCAACTTCAGCGCCACAGCCGTTTTCAGATAGCCCTCAATGCAAAGGCTCTAGACGCAAATATTGGTGTGAGAGCTAATTCAATCAAGGAAACACTGCATGTTGGTGAAGGGCATATTGAAGAAGGATCAGCCGAGTGGTTCTTGTGGGAGAACAACTCCATTTGGCTCACTAACTTCACACACCATCAGGCTTCCAAGCAGCTCTCAAGGAAACTCAGTTTTCACACTCTATGTTTAGTGCCCTTTGAATGCATTATCTAGGAATGAACCTGGTAGAGCATCCCACACAAACGAATGCTCCACATGCGGGTTTCACATGCCACCAACTCCACATTCACAGGCAACTTCAGCGCCACAGCCGTTTTCAGATAGCCCTCAATGCAAAGGCTCTAGACGCAAATATTGGTGTGAGAGCTAATTCAATCAAGGAAACACTGCATGTTGGTGAAGGGCATATTGAAGAAGGATCAGCCGAGTGGTTCTTGTGGGAGAACAACTCCATTTGGCTCACTAACTTCACACACCATCAGGCTTCCAAGCAGCTCTCAAGGAAACTCAGTTTTCACACTCTATGCTTAGTGCCCTTTGAGTGCATTATTTAGGAATGAACCTGGTAGAGCATCCCACACAAACGAATGTTCCACATGCGGGTTTCACATGCCACCAACTCCACATTCACAGGCAACTTCAGCGCCACAGCCGTTTTCAGATAGCCCTCAATGCAAAGGCTCTAGACGCAAATATTGGTGTGAGAGCTAATTCAATCAAGGAAACACTGCATGTTGGTGAAGGGCATATTGAAGAAGGATCAGCCGAGTGGTTCTTGTGGGAGAACAACTCCATTTGGCTCACTAACTTCACACACCATCAGGCTTCCAAGCAGCTCGCAAGGAAACTCAGTTTTCACGCTCTATGTTTAGTGCCCTTTGAGTGCATTGTCTAGGAATGAACCTGGTAGAGCATCGCACACAAACGAATGCTCCACATGCGGGTTTCACATGCCACCAACTCCACATTCACAGGCAACTTCAGCGCCACAGCCATTTTCAGATAGCCCCCAATGCAAAGGCTCTAGACGCAAATATTGGTGTGAGAGCTAATTCAATCAAGGAAACACTGCATGTTGGTGAAGGGCATATTGAAGAAGGATCAGCCGAGTGGTTCTTGTGGGAGAACAACTCCATTTGGCTCACTAACTTCACACACCATCAGGCTTCCAAGCAGCTCTCAAGGAAACTCAGTTTTCACACTCTATGCTTAGTGCCCTTTGAGTGCATTATCTAGGAATGAACCTGGTAGAGCATCCCACACAAACGAATGCTCCACATGCGGGTTTCACATGCCACCAACTCCACATTCACAGGCAACTTCAGCGCCACAGCCGTTTTCAGATAGCCCTCAATGCAAAGGCTCTAGACGCAAATATTGGTGTGAGAGCTAATTCAATCAAGGAAACACTGCATGTTGGTGAAGGGCATATTGAAGAAGGATTAGCCGAGTGGTTCTTGTGGGAGAACAACTCCATTTGGCTCACTAACTTCACACACCATCAGGCTTCCAAGCAGCTCTCAAGGAAACTCAGTTTTCACACTCTATGCTTAGTGCCCTTTGTATGGCTAGGACTGAAATGAACCTGGTAGAGCATCCCACACAAACGAATGCTCCACATGCGGGTTTCACATGCCACCAACTCCACATTCACAGGCAACTTCAGCGCCACAGCCGTTTTCAGATAGCCCTCAATGCAAAGGCTCTAGACGCAAATATTGGTGTGAGAGCTAATTCAATCAAGGAAACACTGCATGTTGGTGAAGGGCATATTGAAGAAGGATCAGCCGAGTGGTTCTTGTGGGAGAACAACTCCATTTGGCTCACTAAATTCACACACCATCAGGCTTCCAAACAGCTCTCAAGGAAACTCAGTTTTCACACTCTATGCTTAGTGCCCTTTGAGTGCATTATCTAGGAATGAACCTGGTAGAGCATCCCACACAAACGAATGCTCCACATGCGGGTTTCACATGCCACCAACTCCACATTCACAGGCAACTTCAGCGCCACAGCCGTTTTCAGATAGCCCTCAATGCAAAGGCTCTAGACGCAAATATTGGTGTGAGAGCTAATTCAATCAAGGAAACACTGCATGTTGGTGAAGGGCATATTGAAGAAGGATCAGCCGAGTGGTTCTTGTGGGAGAACAACTCCATTTGGCTCACTAACTTCACACACCATCAGGCTTCCAAGCAGCTCTCAAGGAAACTCAGTTTTCACAATCTATGCTTAGTGCTCTTTGTGTGCCCAGGACTGAAATAAAGCTTGGTCAGCATCCCACACAAACGAATGCTCCACATGCGGGTTTCACATGCCACCAACTCCAGATTCACAGGCAACTTCAGCGCCACAGCCGTTTTCAGATAGCCCTCAATGCAAAGGCTCTAGACGCAAATATTGGTGTGAGAGCTAATTCAATCAAGGAAACACTGCATGTTGGTGAAGGGCATATTGAAGAAGGATCAGCCGAGTGGTTCTTGTGGGAGAACAACTCCATTTGGCTCACTAACTTCACACACCATCAGGCTTCCAAGCAGCTCTCAAGGAAACTCAGTTTTCACACTCTATGCTTAGTGCTCTTTGTGTGCACAGGACTGAAATGAAGCTTGGTCAGCATCCCACACAAACGAATGCTCCACATGCGGGTTTCACATGCCACCAACTCCACATTCACAGGCAACTTCAGCGCCACAGCCGTTTTCAGATAGCCCTCAATGCAAAGGCTCTAGACGCAAATATTTGTGTGAGAGCTAATTCAATCAAGGAAACACTGCATGTTGGTGAAGGGCATATTGAAGAAGGATCAGCCGAGTGGTTCTTGTGGGAGAACAACTCCATTTGGCTCACTAACTTCACACACCATCAGGCTTCCAAGCAGCTCTCAAGGAAACTCAGTTTTCACACTCTATGTTTAGTGCCCTTTGAATGCATTATCTAGGAATGAACCTGGTAGAGCATCCCACACAAACGAATGCTCCACATGCGGGTTTCACATGCCACCAACTCCAGATTCACAGGCAACTTCAGCGCCACAGCTGTTTTCAGATAGCCCTCAATGCAAAGGCTCTAGACGCAAATATTGGTGTGAGAGCTAATTCAATCAAGGAAACACTGCATGTTGGTGAAGGGCATATTGAAGAAGGATCAGACGAGTGGTTCTTGTGGGAGAACAACTCCATTTGGCTCACTAACTTCACACACCATCAGGCTTCCAAGCAGCTCTCAAGGAAACTCAGTTTTCACACTCTATGCTTAGTGCCCTTTGAGTGCATTATTTAGGAATGAACCTGGTAGAGCATCCCACACAAACGAATGTTCCACATGCGGGTTTCACATGCCACCAACTCCACATTCACAGGCAACTTCAGCGCCACAGCCGTTTTCAGATAGCCCTCAATGCAAAGGCTCTAGACGCAAATATTGGTGTGAGAGCTAATTCAATCAAGGAAACACTGCATGTTGGTGAAGGGCATATTGAAGAAGGATCAGCCGAGTGGTTCTTGTGGGAGAACAACTCCATTTGGCTCACTAACTTCACACACCATCAGGCTTCCAAGCAGCTCGCAAGGAAACTCAGTTTTTACGCTCTATGTTTAGTGCCCTTTGAGTGCATTGTCTAGGAATGAACCTGGTAGAGCATCGCACACAAACGAATGCTCCACATGCGGGTTTCACATGCCACCAACTCCACATTCACAGGCAACTTCAGCGCCACAGCCATTTTCAGATAGCCCCCAATGCAAAGGCTCTAGACGCAAATATTGGTGTGAGAGCTAATTCAATCAAGGAAACACTGCATGTTGGTGAAGGGCATATTGAAGAAGGATCAGCCGAGTGGTTCTTGCGGGAGAACAACTCCATTTGGCTCAATAACTTCACACACCATCAGGCTTCCAAGCAGCTCTCAAGGAAACTCAGTTTTCACACTCTATGCTTAGTGCCCTTTGAGTGCATTATCTAGGAATGAACCTGGTAGAGCATCCCACACAAACGAATGCTCCACATGCGGGTTTCACATGCCACCAACTCCACATTCACAGGCAACTTCAGCGCCACAGCCGTTTTCAGATAGCCCTCAATGCAAAGGCTCTAGACGCAAATATTGGTGTGAGAGCTAATTCAATCAAGGAAACACTGCATGTTGGTGAAGGGCATATTGAAGAAGGATTAGCCGAGTGGTTCTTGTGGGAGAACAACTCCATTTGGATCACTAACTTCACACACCATCAGGCTTCCAAGCAGCTCTCAAGGAAACTCAGTTTTCACACTCTATGCTTAGTGCCCTTTGTATGGCTAGGACTGAAATGAACCTGGTAGAGCATCCCACACAAACGAATGCTCCACATGCGGGTTTCACATGCCACCAACTCCACATTCACAGGTAACTTCAGCGCCACAGCCGTTTTCAGATAGCCCTCAATGCAAAGGCTCTAGACGCAAATATTGGTGTGAGAGCTAATTCAATCAAGGAAACACTGCATGTTGGTGAAGGGCATATTGAAGAAGGATCAGCCGAGTGGTTCTTGTGGGAGAACAACTCCATTTGGCTCACTAAATTCACACACCATCAGGCTTCCAAACAGCTCTCAAGGAAACTCAGTTTTCACACTCTATGCTTAGTGCCCTTTGAGTGCATTATTTAGGAATGAACCTGGTAGAGCATCCCACACAAACGAATGCTCCACATGCGGGTTTCACATGCCACCAACTCCACATTCACAGGCAACTTCAGCGCCACAGCCGTTTTCAGATAGCCCTCAATGCAAAGGCTCTAGACGCAAATATTGGTGTGAGAGCTAATTCAATCAAGGAAACACTGCATGTTGGTGAAGGGCATATTGAAGAAGGATCAGCCGAGTGGTTCTTGTGGGAGAACAACTCCATTTGGCTCACTAACTTCACACACCATCAGGCTTCCAAGCAGCTCTCAAGGAAACTCAGTTTTCACACTCTATGTTTAGTGCCCTTTGAATGCATTATCTAGGAATGAACCTGGTAGAGCATCCCACACAAACGAATGCTCCACATGCGGGTTTCACATGCCACCAACTCCACATTCACAGGCAACTTCAGCGCCACAGCCGTTTTCAGATAGCCCTCAATGCAAAGGCTCTAGACGCAAATATTTGTGTGAGAGCTAATTCAATCAAGGAAACACTGCATGTTGGTGAAGGGCATATTAAAGAAGGATCAGCCGAGTGGTTCTTGTGGGAGAACAACTCCATTTGGCTCACTAACTTCACACACCATCTGGCTTCCAAGCAGCTCTCAAGGAAACTCAGTTTTCACACTCTATGCTTAGTGCCCTTTGAGTGCATTATTTAGGAATGAACCTGGTAGAGCATCCCACACAAACGAATGTTCCACATGCGGGTTTCACATGCCACCAACTCCACATTCACAGGCAACTTCAGCGCCACAGCCGTTTTCAGATAGCCCTCAATGCAAAGGCTCTAGACGCAAATATTGGTGTGAGAGCTAATTCAATCAAGGAAACACTGCATGTTGGTGAAGGGCATATTGAAGAAGGATCAGCCGAGTGGTTCTTGTGGGAGAACAACTCCATTTGGCTCACTAACTTCACACACCATCAGGCTTCCAAGCAGCTCGCAAGGAAACTCAGTTTTCACGCTCTATGTTTAGTGCCCTTTGAGTGCATTGTCTAGGAATGAACCTGGTAGAGCATCGCACACAAACGAATGCTCCACATGCGGGTTTCACATGCCACCAACTCCACATTCACAGGCAACTTCAGCGCCACAGCCGTTTTCAGATAGCCCTCAATGCAAAGGCTCTAGACGCAAATATTGGTGTGAGAGCTAATTCAATCAAGGAAACACTGCATGTTGGTGAAGGGCATATTGAAGAAGGATCAGCCGAGTGGTTCTTGTGGGAGAACAACTCCATTTGGCTCACTAAATTCACACACCATCAGGCTTCCAAGCAGCTCTCAAGGAAACTCAGTTTTCACACTCTATGCTTAGTGCCCTTTGAGTGCATTATCTAGGAATGAACCTGGTAGAGCATCCCACACAAACGAATGCTCCACATGCAGGTTTCACATGCCACCAACTCCACATTCACAGGCAACTTCAGCGCCACAGCCGTTTTCAGATAGCCCTCAATGCAAAGGCTCTAGACGCAAATATTGGTGTGAGAGCTAATTCAATCAAGGAAACACTGCATGTTGGTGAAGGGCATATTGAAGAAGGATCAGCCGAGTGGTTCTTGTGGGAGAACAACTCCATTTGGCTCACTAACTTCACACACCATCAGGCTTCCAAGCAGCTCTCAAGGAAACTCAGTTTTCACAATCTATGCTTAGTGCTCTTTGTGTGCCCAGGACTGAAATGAAGCTTGGTCAGCATCCCACACAAACGAATGCTCCACATGCGGGTTTCACATGCCACCAACTCCACATTCACAGGCAACTTCAGCGCCACAGCCGTTTTCAGATAGCCCTCAATGCAAAGGCTCTAGACGCAAATATTGGTGTGAGAGCTAATTCAATCAAGGAAACACTGCATGTTGGTGAAGGGCATGTTGAAGAAGGATCAGCCGAGTGGTTCTTGTGGGAGAACAACTCCATTTGGCTCACTAACTTCACACACCATCAGGCTTCCAAGCAGCTCTCAAGGAAACTCAGTTTTCACACTCTATGTTTAGTGCCCTTTGAATGCATTATCTAGGAATGAACCTGGTAGAGCATCCCACACAAACGAATGCTCCACATGCGGGTTTCACATGCCACCAACTCCACATTCACAGGCAACTTCAGCGCCACAGCCGTTTTCAGATAGCCCTCAATGCAAAGGCTCTAGACGCAAATATTTGTGTGAGAGCTAATTCAATCAAGGAAACACTGCATGTTGGTGAAGGGCATATTAAAGAAGGATCAGCCGAGTGGTTCTTGTGGGAGAACAACTCCATTTGGCTCACTAACTTCACACACCATCTGGCTTCCAAGCAGCTCTCAAGGAAACTCAGTTTTCACACTCTATGCTTAGTGCCCTTTGAGTGCATTATTTAGGAATGAACCTGGTAGAGCATCCCACACAAACGAATGTTCCACATGCGGGTTTCACATGCCACCAACTCCACATTCACAGGCAACTTCAGCGCCACAGCCGTTTTCAGATAGCCCTCAATGCAAAGGCTCTAGACGCAAATATTGGTGTGAGAGCTAATTCAATCAAGGAAACACTGCATGTTGGTGAAGGGCATATTGAAGAAGGATCAGCCGAGTGGTTCTTGTGGGAGAACAACTCCATTTGGCTCACTAACTTCACACACCATCAGGCTTCCAAGCAGCTCGCAAGGAAACTCAGTTTTCACGCTCTATGTTTAGTGCCCTTTGAGTGCATTGTCTAGGAATGAACCTGGTAGAGCATCGCACACAAACGAATGCTCCACATGCGGGTTTCACATGCCACCAACTCCACATTCACAGGCAACTTCAGCGCCACAGCCGTTTTCAGATAGCCCTCAATGCAAAGGCTCTAGACGCAAATATTGGTGTGAGAGCTAATTCAATCAAGGAAACACTGCATGTTGGTGAAGGGCATATTGAAGAAGGATCAGCCGAGTGGTTCTTGTGGGAGAACAACTCCATTTGGCTCACTAAATTCACACACCATCAGGCTTCCAAGCAGCTCTCAAGGAAACTCAGTTTTCACACTCTATGCTTAGTGCCCTTTGAGTGCATTATCTAGGAATGAACCTGGTAGAGCATCCCACACAAACGAATGCTCCACATGCGGGTTTCACATGCCACCAACTCCACATTCACAGGCAACTTCAGCGCCACAGCCGTTTTCAGATAGCCCTGAATGCAAAGGCTCTAGACGCAAATATTGGTGTGAGAGCTAATTCAATCAAGGAAACACTGCATGTTGGTGAAGGGCATATTGAAGAAGGATCAGCCGAGTGGTTCTTGTGGGAGAACAACTCCATTTGGCTCACTAACTTCACACACCATCAGGCTTCCAAGCAGCTCTCAAGGAAACTCAGTTTTCACACTCTATGTTTAGTGCCCTTTGAATGCATTATCTAGGAATGAACCTGGTAGAGCATCCCACACAAACGAATGCTCCACATGCGGGTTTCACATGCCACCAACTCCACATTCACAGGCAACTTCAGCGCCACAGCCGTTTTCAGATAGCCCTCAATGCAAAGGCTCTAGACGCAAATATTTGTGTGAGAGCTAATTCAATCAAGGAAACACTGCATGTTGGTGAAGGGCATATTAAAGAAGGATCAGCCGAGTGGTTCTTGTGGGAGAACAACTCCATTTGGCTCACTAACTTCACACACCATCTGGCTTCCAAGCAGCTCTCAAGGAAACTCAGTTTTCACACTCTATGCTTAGTGCCCTTTGAGTGCATTATTTAGGAATGAACCTGGTAGAGCATCCCACACAAACGAATGTTCCACATGCGGGTTTCACATGCCACCAACTCCACATTCACAGGCAACTTCAGCGCCACAGCCGTTTTCAGATAGCCCTCAATGCAAAGGCTCTAGACGCAAATATTGGTGTGAGAGCTAATTCAATCAAGGAAACACTGCATGTTGGTGAAGGGCATATTGAAGAAGGATCAGCCGAGTGGTTCTTGTGGGAGAACAACTCCATTTGGCTCACTAACTTCACACACCATCAGGCTTCCAAGCAGCTCGCAAGGAAACTCAGTTTTCACGCTCTATGTTTAGTGCCCTTTGAGTGCATTGTCTAGGAATGAACCTGGTAGAGCATCGCACACAAACGAATGCTCCACATGCGGGTTTCACATGCCACCAACTCCACATTCACAGGCAACTTCAGCGCCACAGCCGTTTTCAGATAGCCCTCAATGCAAAGGCTCTAGACGCAAATATTGGTGTGAGAGCTAATTCAATCAAGGAAACACTGCATGTTGGTGAAGGGCATATTGAAGAAGGATCAGCCGAGTGGTTCTTGTGGGAGAACAACTCCATTTGGCTCACTAAATTCACACACCATCAGGCTTCCAAGCAGCTCTCAAGGAAACTCAGTTTTCACACTCTATGCTTAGTGCCCTTTGAGTGCATTATCTAGGAATGAACCTGGTAGAGCATCCCACACAAACGAATGCTCCACATGCAGGTTTCACATGCCACCAACTCCACATTCACAGGCAACTTCAGCGCCACAGCCGTTTTCAGATAGCCCTCAATGCAAAGGCTCTAGACGCAAATATTGGTGTGAGAGCTAATTCAATCAAGGAAACACTGCATGTTGGTGAAGGGCATATTGAAGAAGGATCAGCCGAGTGGTTCTTGTGGGAGAACAACTCCATTTGGCTCACTAACTTCACACACCATCAGGCTTCCAAGCAGCTCTCAAGGAAACTCAGTTTTCACAATCTATGCTTAGTGCTCTTTGTGTGCCCAGGACTGAAATGAAGCTTGGTCAGCATCCCACACAAACGAATGCTCCACATGCGGGTTTCACATGCCACCAACTCCACATTCACAGGCAACTTCAGCGCCACAGCCGTTTTCAGATAGCCCTCAATGCAAAGGCTCTAGACGCAAATATTGGTGTGAGAGCTAATTCAATCAAGGAAACACTGCATGTTGGTGAAGGGCATGTTGAAGAAGGATCAGCCGAGTGGTTCTTGTGGGAGAACAACTCCATTTGGCTCACTAACTTCACACACCATCAGGCTTCCAAGCAGCTCTCAAGGAAACTCAGTTTTCACACTCTATGTTTAGTGCCCTTTGAATGCATTATCTAGGAATGAACCTGGTAGAGCATCCCACACAAACGAATGCTCCACATGCGGGTTTCACATGCCACCAACTCCACATTCACAGGCAACTTCAGCGCCACAGCCGTTTTCAGATAGCCCTCAATGCAAAGGCTCTAGACGCAAATATTTGTGTGAGAGCTAATTCAATCAAGGAAACACTGCATGTTGGTGAAGGGCATATTGAAGAAGGATCAGCCGAGTGGTTCTTGTGGGAGAACAACTCCATTTGGCTCACTAACTTCACACACCATCTGGCTTCCAAGCAGCTCTCAAGGAAACTCAGTTTTCACACTCTATGCTTAGTGCCCTTTGAGTGCATTATTTAGGAATGAACCTGGTAGAGCATCCCACACAAACGAATGTTCCACATGCGGGTTTCACATGCCACCAACTCCACATTCACAGGCAACTTCAGCGCCACAGCCGTTTTCAGATAGCCCTCAATGCAAAGGCTCTAGACGCAAATATTGGTGTGAGAGCTAATTCAATCAAGGAAACACTGCATGTTGGTGAAGGGCATATTGAAGAAGGATCAGCCGAGTGGTTCTTGTGGGAGAACAACTCCATTTGGCTCACTAACTTCACACACCATCAGGCTTCCAAGCAGCTCGCAAGGAAACTCAGTTTTCACGCTCTATGTTTAGTGCCCTTTGAGTGCATTGTCTAGGAATGAACCTGGTAGAGCATCGCACACAAACGAATGCTCCACATGCGGGTTTCACATGCCACCAACTCCACATTCACAGGCAACTTCAGCGCCACAGCCGTTTTCAGATAGCCCTCAATGCAAAGGCTCTAGACGCAAATATTGGTGTGAGAGCTAATTCAATCAAGGAAACACTGCATGTTGGTGAAGGGCATATTGAAGAAGGATCAGCCGAGTGGTTCTTGTGGGAGAACAACTCCATTTGGCTCACTAAATTCACACACCATCAGGCTTCCAAGCAGCTCTCAAGGAAACTCAGTTTTCACACTCTATGCTTAGTGCCCTTTGAGTGCATTATCTAGGAATGAACCTGGTAGAGCATCCCACACAAACGAATGCTCCACATGCGGGTTTCACATGCCACCAACTCCACATTCACAGGCAACTTCAGCGCCACAGCCGTTTTCAGATAGCCCTGAATGCAAAGGCTCTAGACGCAAATATTGGTGTGAGAGCTAATTCAATCAAGGAAACACTGCATGTTGGTGAAGGGCATATTGAAGAAGGATCAGCCGAGTGGTTCTTGTGGGAGAACAACTCCATTTGGCTCACTAACTTCACACACCATCAGGCTTCCAAGCAGCTCTCAAGGAAACTCAGTTTTCACAATCTATGCTTAGTGCTCTTTGTGTGCCCAGGACTGAAATGAAGCTTGGTCAGCATCCCACACAAACGAATGCTCCACATGCGGGTTTCACATGCCACCAACTCCACATTCACAGGCAACTTCAGCGCCACAGCCGTTTTCAGATAGCCCTCAATGCAAAGGCTCTAGACGCAAATATTGGTGTGAGAGCTAATTCAATCAAGGAAACACTGCATGTTGGTGAAGGGCATATTGAAGAAGGATCAGACGAGTGGTTCTTGTGGGAGAACAACTCCATTTGGCTCACTAACTTCACACACCATCAGGCTTCCAAGCAGCTCTCAAGGAAACTCAGTTTTCACACTCTATGCTTAGTGCTCTTTGTGTGCACAGGACTGAAATGAAGCTTGGTCAGCATCCCACACAAACGAATGCTCCACATGCGGGTTTCACATGCCACCAACTCCACATTCACAGGCAACTTCAGCGCCACAGCCGTTTTCAGATAGCCCTCAATGCAAAGGCTCTAGACGCAAATATTGGTGTGAGAGCTAATTCAATCAAGGAAACACTGCATGTTGGTGAAGGGCATATTGAAGAAGGATCAGCCGAGTGGTTCTTGTGGGAGAACAACTCCATTTGGCTCACTAACTTCACACACCATCAGGCTTCCAAGCAGCTCTCAAGGAAACTCAGTTTTCACACTCTATGTTTAGTGCCCTTTGAATGCATTATCTAGGAATGAACCTGGTAGAGCATCCCACACAAACGAATGCTCCACATGCGGGTTTCACATGCCACCAACTCCACATTCACAGGCAACTTCAGCGCCACAGCCGTTTTCAGATAGCCCTCAATGCAAAGGCTCTAGACGCAAATATTGGTGTGAGAGCTAATTCAATCAAGGAAACACTGCATGTTGGTGAAGGGCATATTGAAGAAGGATCAGCCGAGTGGTTCTTGTGGGAGAACAACTCCATTTGGCTCACTAACTTCACACACCATCAGGCTTCCAAGCAGCTCTCAAGGAAACTCAGTTTTCACACTCTATGCTTAGTGCCCTTTGAGTGCATTATTTAGGAATGAACCTGGTAGAGCATCCCACACAAACGAATGTTCCACATGCGGGTTTCACATGCCACCAACTCCACATTCACAGGCAACTTCAGCGCCACAGCCGTTTTCAGATAGCCCTCAATGCAAAGGCTCTAGACGCAAATATTGGTGTGAGAGCTAATTCAATCAAGGAAACACTGCATGTTGGTGAAGGGCATATTGAAGAAGGATCAGCCGAGTGGTTCTTGTGGGAGAACAACTCCATTTGGCTCACTAACTTCACACACCATCAGGCTTCCAAGCAGCTCGCAAGGAAACTCAGTTTTCACGCTCTATGTTTAGTGCCCTTTGAGTGCATTGTCTAGGAATGAACCTGGTAGAGCATCGCACACAAACGAATGTTCCACATGCGGGTTTCACATGCCACCAACTCCACATTCACAGGCAACTTCAGCGCCACAGCCGTTTTCAGATAGCCCCCAATACAAAGGCTCTAGACGCAAATATTGGTGTGAGAGCTAATTCAATCAAGGAAACACTGCATGTTGGTGAAGGGCATATTGAAGAAGGATCAGCCGAGTGGTTCTTGTGGGAGAACAACTCCATTTGGCTCACTAACTTCACACACCATCAGGCTTCCAAGCAGCTCTCAAGGAAACTCAGTTTTCACACTCTATGCTTAGTGCCCTTTGAGTGCATTATCTAGGAATGAACCTGGTAGAGCATCCCACACAAACGAATGCTCCACATGCGGGTTTCACATGCCACCAACTCCACATTCACAGGCAACTTCAGCGCCACAGCCGTTTTCAGATAGCCCTCAATGCAAAGGCTCTAGACGCAAATATTGGTGTGAGAGCTAATTCAATCAAGGAAACACTGCATGTTGGTGAAGGGCATATTGAAGAAGGATCAGCCGAGTGGTTCTTGTGGGAGAACAACTCCATTTGGCTCACTAACTTCACACACCATCAGGCTTCCAAGCAGCTCTCAAGGAAACTCAGTTTTCACACTCTATGCTTAGTGCCCTTTGTATGGCTAGGACTGAAATGAACCTGGTAGAGCATCCCACACAAACGAATGCTCCACATGCGGGTTTCACATGCCACCAACTCCACATTCACAGGCAACTTCAGCGCCACAGCCGTTTTCAGATAGCCCTCAATGCAAAGGCTCTAGACGCAAATATTGGTGTGAGAGCTAATTCAATCAAGGAAACACTGCATGTTGGTGAAGGGCATATTGAAGAAGGATCAGCCGAGTGGTTCTTGTGGGAGAACAACTCCATTTGGCTCACTAACTTCACACACCATCAGGCTTCCAAGCAGCTCTCAAGGAAACTCAGTTTTCACACTCTATGCTTAGTGCTCTTTGTGTGCACAGGACTGAAATGAAGCTTGGTCAGCATCCCACACAAACGAATGCTCCACATGCGGGTTTCACATGCCACCAACTCCACATTCACAGGCAACTTCAGCGCCACAGCCGTTTTCAGATAGCCCTCAATGCAAAGGCTCTAGACGCAAATATTGGTGTGAGAGCTAATTCAATCAAGGAAACACTGCATGTTGGTGAAGGGCATATTGAAGAAGGATCAGCCGAGTGGTTCTTGTGGGAGAACAACTCCATTTGGCTCACTAACTTCACACACCATCAGGCTTCCAAGCAGCTCTCAAGGAAACTCAGTTTTCACACTCTATGCTTAGTGCCCTTTGTATGGCTAGGACTGAAATGAACCTGGTAGAGCATCCCACACAAACGAATGCTCCACATGCGGGTTTCACATGCCACCAACTCCACATTCACAGGCAACTTCAGCGCCACAGCCGTTTTCAGATAGCCCTGAATGCAAAGGCTCTAGACGCAAATATTGGTGTGAGAGCTAATTCAATCAAGGAAACACTGCATGTTGGTGAAGGGCATATTGAAGAAGGATCAGCCGAGTGGTTCTTGTGGGAGAACAACTCCATTTGGCTCACTAACTTCACACACCATCAGGCTTCCAAGCAGCTCTCAAGGAAACTCAGTTTTCACAATCTATGCTTAGTGCTCTTTGTGTGCCCAGGACTGAAATGAAGCTTGGTCAGCATCCCACACAAACGAATGCTCCACATGCGGGTTTCACATGCCACCAACTCCACATTCACAGGCAACTTCAGCGCCACAGCCGTTTTCAGATAGCCCTCAATGCAAAGGCTTTAGACGCAAATATTGGTGTGAGAGCTAATTCAATCAAGGAAACACTGCATGTTGGTGAAGGGCATATTGAAGAAGGATCAGCCGAGTGGTTCTTGTGGGAGAACAACTCCATTTGGCTCACTAACTTCACACACCATCAGGCTTCCAAGCAGCTCTCAAGGAAACTCAGTTTTCACACTCTATGCTTAGTGCTCTTTGTGTGCACAGGACTGAAATGAAGCTTGGTCAGCATCCCACACAAACGAATGCTCCACATGCGGGTTTCACATGCCACCAACTCCACATTCACAGGCAACTTCAGCGCCACAGCCGTTTTCAGATAGCCCTCAATGCAAAGGCTCTAGACGCAAATATTGGTGTGAGAGCTAATTCAATCAAGGAAACACTGCATGTTGGTGAAGGGCATATTGAAGAAGGATCAGCCGAGTGGTTCTTGTGGGAGAACAACTCCATTTGGCTCACTAACTTCACACACCATCAGGCTTCCAAGCAGCTCTCAAGGAAACTCAGTTTTCACACTCTATGTTTAGTGCCCTTTGAATGCATTATCTAGGAATGAACCTGGTAGAGCATCCCACACAAACGAATGCTCCACATGCGGGTTTCACATGCCACCAACTCCACATTCACAGGCAACTTCAGCGCCACAGCCGTTTTCAGATAGCCCTCAATGCAAAGGCTCTAGACGCAAATATTGGTGTGAGAGCTAATTCAATCAAGGAAACACTGCATGTTGGTGAAGGGCATATTGAAGAAGGATCAGCCGAGTGGTTCTTGTGGGAGAACAACTCCATTTGGCTCACTAACTTCACACACCATCAGGCTTCCAAGCAGCTCTCAAGGAAACTCAGTTTTCACACTCTATGCTTAGTGCCCTTTGAGTGCATTATTTAGGAATGAACCTGGTAGAGCATCCCACACAAACGAATGTTCCACATGCGGGTTTCACATGCCACCAACTCCACATTCACAGGCAACTTCAGCGCCACAGCCGTTTTCAGATAGCCCTCAATGCAAAGGCTCTAGACGCAAATATTGGTGTGAGAGCTAATTCAATCAAGGAAACACTGCATGTTGGTGAAGGGCATATTGAAGAAGGATCAGCCGAGTGGTTCTTGTGGGAGAACAACTCCATTTGGCTCACTAACTTCACACACCATCAGGCTTCCAAGCAGCTAGCAAGGAAACTCAGTTTTCACGCTCTATGTATAGTGCCCTTTGAGTGCATTGTCTAGGAATGAACCTGGTAGAGCATCGCACACAAACGAATGCTCCACATGCGGGTTTCACATGCCACCAACTCCACATTCACAGGCAACTTCAGCGCCACAGCCGTTTTCAGATAGCCCCCAATACAAAGGCTCTAGACGCAAATATTGGTGTGAGAGCTAATTCAATCAAGGAAACACTGCATGTTGGTGAAGGGCATATTGAAGAAGGATCAGCCGAGTGGTTCTTGTGGGAGAACAACTCCATTTGGCTCACTAACTTCACACACCATCAGGCTTCCAAGCAGCTCTCAAGGAAACTCAGTTTTCACACTCTATGCTTAGTGCCCTTTGAGTGCATTATCTAGGAATGAACCTGGTAGAGCATCCCACACAAACGAATGCTCCACATGCGGGTTTCACATGCCACCAACTCCACATTCACAGGCAACTTCAGCGCCACAGCCGTTTTCAGATAGCCCTCAATGCAAAGGCTCTAGACGCAAATATTGGTGTGAGAGCTAATTCAATCAAGGAAACACTGCATGTTGGTGAAGGGCATATTGAAGAAGGATTAGCCGAGTGGTTCTTGTGGGAGAACAACTCCATTTGGCTCACTAACTTCACACACCATCAGGCTTCCAAGCAGCTCTCAAGGAAACTCAGTTTTCACACTCTATGCTTAGTGCCCTTTGTATGGCTAGGACTGAAATGAACCTGGTAGAGCATCCCACACAAACGAATGCTCCACATGCGGGTTTCACATGCCACCAACTCCACATTCACAGGCAACTTCAGCGCCACAGCCGTTTTCAGATAGCCCTCAATGCAAAGGCTCTAGACGCAAATATTGGTGTGAGAGCTAATTCAATCAAGGAAACACTGCATGTTGGTGAAGGGCATATTGAAGAAGGATCAGCCGAGTGGTTCTTGTGGGAGAACAACTCCATTTGGCTCACTAAATTCACACACCATCAGGCTTCCAAGCAGCTCTCAAGGAAACTCAGTTTTCACACTCTATGCTTAGTGCCCTTTGAGTGCATTATCTAGGAATGAACCTGGTAGAGCATCCCACACAAACGAATGCTCCACATGCGGGTTTCACATGCCACCAACTCCACATTCACAGGCAACTTCAGCGCCACAGCCGTTTTCAGATAGCCCTGAATGCAAAGGCTCTAGACGCAAATATTGGTGTGAGAGCTAATTCAATCAAGGAAACACTGCATGTTGGTGAAGGGCATATTGAAGAAGGATCAGCCGAGTGGTTCTTGTGGGAGAACAACTCCATTTGGCTCACTAACTTCACACACCATCAGGCTTCCAAGCAGCTCTCAAGGAAACTCAGTTTTCACAATCTATGCTTAGTGCTCTTTGTGTGCCCAGGACTGAAATGAAGCTTGGTCAGCATCCCACACAAACGAATGCTCCACATGCGGGTTTCACATGCCACCAACTCCACATTCACAGGCAACTTCAGCGCCACAGCCGTTTTCAGATAGCCCTCAATGCAAAGGCTTTAGACGCAAATATTGGTGTGAGAGCTAATTCAATCAAGGAAACACTGCATGTTGGTGAAGGGCATATTGAAGAAGGATCAGCCGAGTGGTTCTTGTGGGAGAACAACTCCATTTGGCTCACTAACTTCACACACCATCAGGCTTCCAAGCAGCTCTCAAGGAAACTCAGTTTTCACACTCTATGCTTAGTGCTCTTTGTGTGCACAGGACTGAAATGAAGCTTGGTCAGCATCCCACACAAACGAATGCTCCACATGCGGGTTTCACATGCCACCAACTCCACATTCACAGGCAACTTCAGCGCCACAGCCGTTTTCAGATAGCCCTCAATGCAAAGGCTCTAGACGCAAATATTGGTGTGAGAGCTAATTCAATCAAGGAAACACTGCATGTTGGTGAAGGGCATATTGAAGAAGGATCAGCCGAGTGGTTCTTGTGGGAGAACAACTCCATTTGGCTCACTAACTTCACACACCATCAGGCTTCCAAGCAGCTCTCAAGGAAACTCAGTTTTCACACTCTATGTTTAGTGCCCTTTGAATGCATTATCTAGGAATGAACCTGGTAGAGCATCCCACACAAACGAATGCTCCACATGCGGGTTTCACATGCCACCAACTCCACATTCACAGGCAACTTCAGCGCCACAGCCGTTTTCAGATAGCCCTCAATGCAAAGGCTCTAGACGCAAATATTGGTGTGAGAGCTAATTCAATCAAGGAAACACTGCATGTTGGTGAAGGGCATATTGAAGAAGGATCAGCCGAGTGGTTCTTGTGGGAGAACAACTCCATTTGGCTCACTAACTTCACACACCATCAGGCTTCCAAGCAGCTCTCAAGGAAACTCAGTTTTCACACTCTATGCTTAGTGCCCTTTGAGTGCATTATTTAGGAATGAACCTGGTAGAGCATCCCACACAAACGAATGTTCCACATGCGGGTTTCACATGCCACCAACTCCACATTCACAGGCAACTTCAGCGCCACAGCCGTTTTCAGATAGCCCTCAATGCAAAGGCTCTAGACGCAAATATTGGTGTGAGAGCTAATTCAATCAAGGAAACACTGCATGTTGGTGAAGGGCATATTGAAGAAGGATCAGCCGAGTGGTTCTTGTGGGAGAACAACTCCATTTGGCTCACTAACTTCACACACCATCAGGCTTCCAAGCAGCTAGCAAGGAAACTCAGTTTTCACGCTCTATGTTTAGTGCCCTTTGAGTGCATTGTCTAGGAATGAACCTGGTAGAGCATCCCACACAAACGAATGCTCCACATGCGGGTTTCACATGCCACCAACTCCACATTCACAGGCAACTTCAGCGCCACAGCCGTTTTCAGATAGCCCCCAATACAAAGGCTCTAGACGCAAATATTGGTGTGAGAGCTAATTCAATCAAGGAAACACTGCATGTTGGTGAAGGGCATATTGAAGAAGGATCAGCCGAGTGGTTCTTGTGGGAGAACAACTCCATTTGGCTCACTAACTTCACACACCATCAGGCTTCCAAGCAGCTCTCAAGGAAACTCAGTTTTCACACTCTATGCTTAGTGCCCTTTGAGTGCATTATCTAGGAATGAACCTGGTAGAGCATCCCACACAAACGAATGCTCCACATGCGGGTTTCACATGCCACCAACTCCACATTCACAGGCAACTTCAGCGCCACAGCCGTTTTCAGATAGCCCTCAATGCAAAGGCTCTAGACGCAAATATTGGTGTGAGAGCTAATTCAATCAAGGAAACACTGCATGTTGGTGAAGGGCATATTGAAGAAGGATTAGCCGAGTGGTTCTTGTGGGAGAACAACTCCATTTGGCTCACTAACTTCACACACCATCAGGCTTCCAAGCAGCTCTCAAGGAAACTCAGTTTTCACACTCTATGCTTAGTGCCCTTTGTATGGCTAGGACTGAAATGAACCTGGTAGAGCATCCCACACAAACGAATGCTCCACATGCGGGTTTCACATGCCACCAACTCCACATTCACAGGCAACTTCAGCGCCACAGCCGTTTTCAGATAGCCCTCAATGCAAAGGCTCTAGACGCAAATATTGGTGTGAGAGCTAATTCAATCAAGGAAACACTGCATGTTGGTGAAGGGCATATTGAAGAAGGATCAGCCGAGTGGTTCTTGTGGGAGAACAACTCCATTTGGCTCACTAAATTCACACACCATCAGGCTTCCAAGCAGCTCTCAAGGAAACTCAGTTTTCACACTCTATGCTTAGTGCCCTTTGAGTGCATTATCTAGGAATGAACCTGGTAGAGCATCCCACACAAACGAATGCTCCACATGCGGGTTTCACATGCCACCAACTCCACATTCACAGGCAACTTCAGCGCCACAGCCGTTTTCAGATAGCCCTGAATGCAAAGGCTCTAGACGCAAATATTGGTGTGAGAGCTAATTCAATCAAGGAAACACTGCATGTTGGTGAAGGGCATATTGAAGAAGGATCAGCCGAGTGGTTCTTGTGGGAGAACAACTCCATTTGGCTCACTAACTTCACACACCATCAGGCTTCCAAGCAGCTCTCAAGGAAACTCAGTTTTCACACTCTATGCTTAGTGCTCTTTGTGTGCCCAGGACTGAAATGAAGCTTGGTCAGCATCCCACACAAACGAATGCTCCACATGCGGGTTTCACATGCCACCAACTCCACATTCACAGGCAACTTCAGCGCCACAGCCGTTTTCAGATAGCCCTCAATGCAAAGGCTCTAGACGCAAATATTGGTGTGAGAGCTAATTCAATCAAGGAAACACTGCATGTTGGTGAAGGGCATATTGAAGAAGGATCAGCCGAGTGGTTCTTGTGGGAGAACAACTCCATTTGGCTCACTAACTTCACACACCATCAGGCTTCCAAGCAGCTCTCAAGGAAACTCAGTTTTCACACTCTATGCTTAGTGCTCTTTGTGTGCCCAGGACTGAAATGAAGCTTGGTCAGCATCCCACACAAACGAATGCTCCACATGCGGGTTTCACATGCCACCAACTCCACAATCACAGGCAACTTCAGCGCCACAGCCGTTTTCAGATAGCCCTCAATGCAAAGGCTCTAGACGCAAATATTGGTGTGAGAGCTAATTCAATCAAGGAAACACTGCATGTTGGTGAAGGGCATATTGAAGAAGGATCAGCCGAGTGGTTCTTGTGGGAGAACAACTCCATTTGGCTCACTAACTTCACACACCATCAGGCTTCCAAGCAGCTCTCAAGGAAACTCAGTTTTCACACTCTATGCTTAGTGCTCTTTGTGTGCACAGGACTGAAATGAAGCTTGGTCAGCATCCCACACAAACGAATGCTCCACATGCGGGTTTCACATGCCACCAACTCCACATTCACAGGCAACTTCAGCGCCACAGCCGTTTTCAGATAGCCCTCAATGCAAAGGCTCTAGACGCAAATATTGGTGTGAGAGCTAATTCAATCAAGGAAACACTGCATGTTGGTGAAGGGCATATTGAAGAAGGATCAGCCGAGTGGTTCTTGTGGGAGAACAACTCCATTTGGCTCACTAACTTCACACACCATCAGGCTTCCAAGCAGCTCTCAAGGAAACTCAGTTTTCACACTCTATGTTTAGTGCCCTTTGAATGCATTATCTAGGAATGAACCTGGTAGAGCATCCCACACAAACGAATGCTCCACATGCGGGTTTCACATGCCACCAACTCCACATTCACAGGCAACTTCAGCGCCACAGCCGTTTTCAGATAGCCCTCAATGCAAAGGCTCTAGACGCAAATATTGGTGTGAGAGCTAATTCAATCAAGGAAACACTGCATGTTGCTGAAGGGCATATTAAAGAAGGATCAGCCGAGTGGTTCTTGTGGGAGAACAACTCCATTTGGCTCACTAACTTCACACACCGTCTGGCTTCCAAGCAGCTCTCAAGGAAACTCAGTTTTCACACTCTATGCTTAGTGCCCTTTGAGTGCATTATCTAGGAATGAACCTGGTAGAGCATCCCACACAAACGAATGCTCCACATGCGGGTTTCACATGCCACCAACTCCACATTCACAGGCAACTTCAGCGCCACAGCCGTTTTCAGATAGCCCTCAATGCAAAGGCTCTAGACGCAAATATTGGTGTGAGAGCTAGTTCAATCAAGGAAACACTGCATGTTGGTGAAGGGCATATTGAAGAAGGATCAGCCGAGTGGTTCTTGTGGGAGAACAACTCCATTTGGCTCACTAACTTCACACACCATCAGGCTTCGAAGCAGCTGTCAAGGAAACTCAGTTTTCACACTCTATGCTTAGTGCCCTTTGAGTGCATTATCTAGGAATGAACCTGGTAGAGCATCCCACACAAACGAATGCTCCACATGCGGGTTTCACATGCCACCAACTCCACATTCACAGGCAACTTCAGCGCCACAGCCGTTTTCAGATAGCCCTCAATGCAAAGGCTCTAGACGCAAATATTGGTGTGAGAGCTAATTCATTCAAGGAAACACTGCATGTTGGTGAAGGGCATATTGAAGAAGGATCAGCCGAGTGGTTCTTGTGGGAGAACAACTCCATTTGGCTCACTAACTTCACACACCATCAGGCTTCCAAGCAGCTCTCAAGGAAACTCAGTTTTCACACTCTATGCTTAGTGCTCTTTGTGTGCCCAGGACTGAAATGAAGCTTGGTCAGCATCCCACACAAACGAATGCTCCACATGCGGGTTTCACATGCCACCAACTCCACATTCACAGGCAACTTCAGCGCCACAGCCGTTTTCAGATAGCCCTCAATGCAAAGGCTCTAGACGCAAATATTGGTGTGAGAGCTAATTCAATCAAGGAAACACTGCATGTTGCTGAAGGGCATATTGAAGAAGGATCAGCCGAGTGGTTCTTGTGGGAGAACAACTCCATTTGGCTCACTAACTTCACACACCATCAGGCTTCCAAGCAGCTCTCAAGGAAACTCAGTTTTCACACTCTATGTTTAGTGCCCTTTGAATGCATTATCTAGGAATGAACCTGGTAGAGCATCCCACACAAACGAATGCTCCACATGCGGGTTTCACATGCCACCAACTCCACATTCACAGGCAACTTCAGCGCCACAGCCGTTTTCAGATAGCCCTCAATACAAAGGCTCTAGACGCAAATATTGGTGTGAGAGCTAATTCAATCAAGGAAACACTGCATGTTGGTGAAGGGCATATTGAAGAAGGATCAGCCGAGTGGTTCTTGTGGGAGAACAACTCCATTTGGCTCACTAACTTCACACACCATCAGGCTTCCAAGCAGCTCTCAAGGAAACTCAGTTTTCACACTCTATGCTTAGTGCCCTTTGAGTGCATTATTTAGGAATGAACCTGGTAGAGCATCCCACACAAACGAATGCTCCACATGCGGGTTTCACATGCCACCAACTCCACATTCACAGGCAACTTCAGCGCCACAGCCGTTTTCAGATAGCCCTCAATGCAAAGGCTCTAGACGCAAATATTGGTGTGAGAGCTAATTCAATCAAGGAAACACTGCATGTTGGTGAAGGGCATATTGAAGAAGGATCAGCCGAGTGGTTCTTGTGGGAGAACAACTCCATTTGGCTCACTAACTTCACACACCATCAGGCTTCCAAGCAGCTCGCAAGGAAACTCAGTTTTCACACTCTATGCTTAATGCCCTTTGAGTGCATTATCTAGGAATGAACCTGGTAGAGCATCCCACACAAACGAATGCTCCACATGCGGGTTTCACATGCCACCAACTCCACATTCACAGGCAACTTCAGCGCCACAGCCATTTTCAGATAGCCCCCAATGCAAAGGCTCTAGACGCAAATATTGGTGTGAGAGCTAATTCAATCAAGGAAACACTGCATGTTGGTGAAGGGCATATTGAAGAAGGATCAGCCGAGTGGTTCTTGTGGGAGAACAACTCCATTTGGATCACTAACTTCACACACCATCAGGCTTCCAAGCAGCTCTCAAGGAAACTCAGTTTTCACACTCTATGCTTAGTGCCCTTTGAGTGCATTATCTAGGAATGAACCTGGTAGAGCATCCCACACAAACGAATGCTCCACATGCGGGTTTCACATGCCACCAACTCCACATTCACAGGCAACTTCAGCGCCACAGCCGTTTTCAGATAGCCCTCAATGCAAAGGCTCTAGACGCAAATATTGGTGTGAGAGCTAATTCAATCAAGGAAACACTGCATGTTGGTGAAGGGCATATTGAAGAAGGATCAGCCGAGTGGTTCTTGTGGGAGAACAACTCCATTTGGCTCACTAACTTCACACACCATCAGGCTTCCAAGCAGCTCTCAAGGAAACTCAGTTTTCACAATCTATGCTTAGTGCTCTTTGTGTGCCCAGGACTGAAATGAAGCTTGGTCAGCATCCCACACAAACGAATGCTCCACATGCGGGTTTCACATGCCACCAACTCCAGATTCACAGGCAACTTCAGCGCCACAGCCGTTTTCAGATAGCCCTCAATGCAAAGGCTCTAGACGCAAATATTGGTGTGAGAGCTAATTCAATCAAGGAAACACTGCATGTTGGTGAAGGGCATATTGAAGAAGGATCAGCCGAGTGGTTCTTGTGGGAGAACAACTCCATTTGGCTCACTAACTTCACACACCATCAGGCTTCCAAGCAGCTCTCAAGGAAACTCAGTTTTCACACTCTATGCTTAGTGCTCTTTGTATGCACAGAACTGAAATGAAGCTTGGTCAGCATCCCACACAAACGAATGCTCCACATGCGGGTTTCACATGCCACCAACTCCACATTCACAGGCAACTTCAGCGCCACAGCCGTTTTCAGATAGCCCTCAATGCAAAGGCTCTAGACGCAAATATTGGTGTGAGAGCTAATTCAATCAAGGAAACACTGCATGTTGCTGAAGGGCATATTAAAGAAGGATCAGCCGAGTGGTTCTTGTGGGAGAACAACTCCATTTGGATCACTAACTTCACACACCGTCTGGCTTCCAAGCAGCTCTCAAGGAAACTCAGTTTTCACACTCTATGCTTAGTGCCCTTTGAGTGCATTATCTAGGAATGAACCTGGTAGAGCATCCCACACAAACGAATGCTCCACATGCGGGTTTCACATGCCACCAACTCCACATTCACAGGCAACTTCAGCGCCACAGCCGTTTTCAGATAGCCCTCAATGCAAAGGCTCTAGACGCAAATATTGGTGTGAGAGCTAGTTCAATCAAGGAAACACTGCATGTTGGTGAAGGGCATATTAAAGAAGGATCAGCCGAGTGGTTCTTGTGGGAGAACAACTCCATTTGGCTCACTAACTTCACACACCGTCTGGCTTCCAAGCAGCTCTCAAGGAAACTCAGTTTTCACACTCTATGCTTAGTGCCCTTTGAGTGCATTATCTAGGAATGAACCTGGTAGAGCATCCCACACAAACGAATGCTCCACATGCGGGTTTCACATGCCACCAACTCCACATTCACAGGCAACTTCAGCGCCACAGCCGTTTTCAGATAGCCCTCAATGCAAAGGCTCTAGACGCAAATATTGGTGTGAGAGCTAGTTCAATCAAGGAAACACTGCATGTTGGTGAAGGGCATATTGAAGAAGGATCAGCCGAGTGGTTCTTGTGGGAGAACAACTCCATTTGGATCACTAACTTCACACACCATCAGGCTTCCAAGCAGCTCGCAAGGAAACTCAGTTTTCACACTCTATGCTTAGTGCCCTTTGAGTGCATTATCTAGGAATGAACCTGGTAGAGCATCCCACACAAACGAATGCTCCACATGCGGGTTTCACATGCCACCAACTCCACATTCACAGGCAACTTCAGCGCCACAGCCGTTTTCAGATAGCCCTCAATGCAAAGGCTCTAGACGCAAATATTGGTGTGAGAGCTAATTCATTCAAGGAAACACTGCATGTTGGTGAAGGGCATATTGAAGAAGGATCAGCCGAGTGGTTCTTGTGGGAGAACAACTCCATTTGGCTCACTAACTTCACACACCATCAGGCTTCCAAGCAGCTCTCAAGGAAACTCAGTTTTCACACTCTATGCTTAGTGCTCTTTGTGTGCCCAGGACTGAAATGAAGCTTGGTCAGCATCCCACACAAACGAATGCTCCACATGCGGGTTTCACATGCCACCAACTCCACATTCACAGGCAACTTCAGCGCCACAGCCGTTTTCAGATAGCCCTCAATGCAAAGGCTCTAGACGCAAATATTGGTGTGAGAGCTAATTCAATCAAGGAAACACTGCATGTTGGTGAAGGGCATATTGAAGAAGGATCAGCCGAGTGGTTCTTGTGGGAGAACAACTCCATTTGGCTCACTAACTTCACACACCATCAGGCTTCCAAGCAGCTCTCAAGGAAACTCAGTTTTCACACTCTATGCTTAGTGCTCTTTGTGTGCCCAGGACTGAAATGAAGCTTGGTCAGCATCCCACACAAACGAATGCTCCACATGCGGGTTTCACATGCCACCAACTCCACATTCACAGGCAACTTCAGCGCCACAGCCGTTTTCAGATAGCCCTCAATGCAAAGGCTCTAGACGCAAATATTGGTGTGAGAGCTAATTCAATCAAGGAAACACTGCATGTTGGTGAAGGGCGTATTGAAGAAGGATCAGCCGAGTGGTTCTTGTGGGAGAACAACTCCATTTGGCTCACTAACTTCACACACCATCAGGCTTCCAAGCAGCTCTCAAGGAAACTCAGTTTTCACACTCTATGTTTAGTGCCCTTTGAATGCATTATCTAGGAATGAACCTGGTAGAGCATCCCACACAAACGAATGCTCCACATGCGGGTTTCACATGCCACCAACTCCACATTCACAGGCAACTTCAGCGCCACAGCCGTTTTCAGATAGCCCTCAATGCAAAGGCTCTAGACGCAAATATTGGTGTGAGAGCTAATTCAATCAAGGAAACACTGCATGTTGGTGAAGGGCATATTGAAGAAGGATCAGCCGAGTGGTTCTTGTGGGAGAACAACTCCATTTGGCTCACTAACTTCACACACCATCAGGCTTCCAAGCAGCTCTCAAGGAAACTCAGTTTTCACACTCTATGCTTAGTGCCCTTTGAGTGCATTATTTAGGAATGAACCTGGTAGAGCATCCCACACAAACGAATGCTCCACATGCGGGTTTCACATGCCACCAACTCCACATTCACAGGCAACTTCAGCGCCACAGCCGTTTTCAGATAGCCCTCAATGCAAAGGCTCTAGACGCAAATATTGGTGTGAGAGCTAATTCAATCAAGGAAACACTGCATGTTGGTGAAGGGCATATTGAAGAAGGATCAGCCGAGTGGTTCTTGTGGGAGAACAACTCCATTTGGCTCACTAACTTCACACACCATCAGGCTTCCAAGCAGCTCTCAAGGAAACTCAGTTTTCACACTCTATGCTTAGTGCCCTTTGAGTGCATTATCTAGGAATGAACCTGGTAGAGCATCCCACACAAACGAATGCTCCACATGCGGGTTTCACATGCCACCAACTCCACATTCACAGGCAACTTCAGCGCCACAGCCATTTTCAGATAGCCCCCAATGCAAAGGCTCTAGACACAAATATTGGTGTGAGAGCTAATTCAATCAAGGAAACACTGCATGTTGGTGAAGGGCATATTGAAGAAGGATCAGCCGAGTGGTTCTTGTGGGAGAACAACTCGATTTGGATCACTAACTTCACACACCATCAGGCTTCCAAGCAGCTCTCAAGGAAACTCAGTTTTCACACTCTATGCTTAGTGCCCTTTGAGTGCATTATCTAGGAATGAACCTGGTAGAGCATCCCACACAAACGAATGCTCCACATGCGGGTTTCACATGCCACCAACTCCACATTCACAGGCAACTTCAGCGCCACAGCCGTTTTCAGATAGCCCTCAATGCAAAGGCTCTAGACGCAAATATTGGTGTGAGAGCTAATTCAATCAAGGAAACACTGCATGTTGGTGAAGGGCATATTGAAGAAGGATCAGCCGAGTGGTTCTTGTGGGAGAACAACTCCATTTGGCTCACTAACTTCACACACCATCAGGCTTCCAAGCAGCTCTCAAGGAAACTCAGTTTTCACAATCTATGCTTAGTACTCTTTGTGTGCCCAGGACTGAAATGAAGCTTGGTCAGCATCCCACACAAACGAATGCTCCACATGCGGGTTTCACATGCCACCAACTCCAGATTCACAGGCAACTTCAGCGCCACAGCCGTTTTCAGATAGCCCTCAATGCAAAGGCTCTAGACGCAAATATTGGTGTGAGAGCTAATTCAATCAAGGAAACACTGCATGTTGGTGAAGGGCATATTGAAGAAGGATCAGCCGAGTGGTTCTTGTGGGAGAACAACTCCATTTGGCTCACTAACTTCACACACCATCAGGCTTCCAAGCAGCTCTCAAGGAAACTCAGTTTTCACACTCTATGCTTAGTGCTCTTTGTGTGCACAGGACTGAAATGAAGCTTGGTCAGCATCCCACACAAACGAATGCTCCACATGCGGGTTTCACATGCCACCAACTCCACATTCACAGGCAACTTCAGCGCCACAGCCGTTTTCAGATAGCCCTCAATGCAAAGGCTCTAGACGCAAATATTGGTGTGAGAGCTAATTCAATCAAGGAAACACTGCATGTTGCTGAAGGGCATATTAAAGAAGGATCAGCCGAGTGGTTCTTGTGGGAGAACAACTCCATTTGGCTCACTAACTTCACACACCATCAGGCTTCCAAGCAGCTCTCAAGGAAACTCAGTTTTCACACTCTATGCTTAGTGCCCTTTGAGTGCATTATCTAGGAATGAACCTGGTAGAGCATCCCACACAAACGAATGCTCCACATGCGGGTTTCACATGCCACCAACTCCACATTCACAGGCAACTTCAGCGCCACAGCCGTTTTCAGATAGCCCTCAATGCAAAGGCTCTAGACGCAAATATTGGTGTGAGAGCTAGTTCAATCAAGGAAACACTGCATGTTGGTGAAGGGCATATTGAAGAAGGATCAGCCGAGTGGTTCTTGTGGGAGAACAACTCCATTTGGATCACTAACTTCACACACCATCAGGCTTCCAAGCAGCTCTCAAGGAAACTCAGTTTTCACACTCTATGCTTAGTGCCCTTTGAGTGCATTATCTAGGAATGAACCTGGTAGAGCATCCCACACAAACGAATGCTCCACATGCGGGTTTCACATGCCACCAACTCCACATTCACAGGCAACTTCAGCGCCACAGCCGTTTTCAGATAGCCCTCAATGCAAAGGCTCTAGACGCAAATATTGGTGTGAGAGCTAATTCATTCAAGGAAACACTGCATGTTGGTGAAGGGCATATTGAAGAAGGATCAGCCGAGTGGTTCTTGTGGGAGAACAACTCCATTTGGCTCACTAACTTCACACACCATCAGGCTTCCAAGCAGCTTTCAAGGAAACTCAGTTTTCACAATCTATGCTTAGTGCTCTTTGTGTGCCCAGGACTGAAATGAAGCTTGGTCAGCATCCCACACAAACGAATGCTCCACATGCGGGTTTCACATGCCACCAACTCCACATTCACAGGCAACTTCAGCGCCACAGCCGTTTTCAGATAGCCCTCAATGCAAAGGCTCTAGACGCAAATATTGGTGTGAGAGCTAATTCAATCAAGGAAACACTGCATGTTGGTGAAGGGCATATTGAAGAAGGATCAGCCGAGTGGTTCTTGTGGGAGAACAACTCCATTTGGCTCACTAACTTCACACACCATCAGGCTTCCAAGCAGCTCTCAAGGAAACTCAGTTTTCACACTCTATGCTTAGTGCCCTTTGTGTGCCCAGGACTGAAATGAAGCTTGGTCAGCATCCCACACAAACGAATGCTCCACATGCGGGTTTCACATGCCACCAACTCCACATTCACAGGCAACTTCAGCGCCACAGCCGTTTTCAGATAGCCCTCAATGCAAAGGCTCTAGACGCAAATATTGGTGTGAGAGCTAATTCAATCAAGGAAACACTGCATGTTGGTGAAGGGCATATTGAAGAAGGATCAGCCGAGTGGTTCTTGTGGGAGAACAACTCCATTTGGCTCACTAACTTCACACACCATCAGGCTTCCAAGCAGCTCTCAAGGAAACTCAGTTTTCACACTCTATGTTTAGTGCCCTTTGAATGCATTATCTAGGAATGAACCTGGTAGAGCATCCCACACAAACGAATGCTCCACATGCGGGTTTCACATGCCACCAACTCCACATTCACAGGCAACTTCAGCGCCACAGCCGTTTTCAGATAGCCCTCAATGCAAAGGCTCTAGACGCAAATATTGGTGTGAGAGCTAATTCAATCAAGGAAACACTGCATGTTGGTGAAGGGCATATTGAAGAAGGATCAGCCGAGTGGTTCTTGTGGGAGAACAACTCCATTTGGCTCACTAACTTCACACACCATCAGGCTTCCAAGCAGCTCTCAAGGAAACTCAGTTTTCACACTCTATGCTTAGTGCCCTTTGAGTGCATTATTTAGGAATGAACCTGGTAGAGCATCCCACACAAACGAATGCTCCACATGCGGGTTTCACATGCCACCAACTCCACATTCACAGGCAACTTCAGCGCCACAGCCGTTTTCAGATAGCCCTCAATGCAAAGGCTCTAGACGCAAATATTGGTGTGAGAGCTAATTCAATCAAGGAAACACTGCATGTTGGTGAAGGGCATATTGAAGAAGGATTAGCCGAGTGGTTCTTGTGGGAGAACAACTCCATTTGGATCACTAACTTCACACACCATCAGGCTTCCAAGCAGCTCTCAAGGAAACTCAGTTTTCACACTCTATGCTTAGTGCCCTTTGTATGGCTAGGACTGAAATGAACCTGGTAGAGCATCCCACACAAACGAATGCTCCACATGCGGGTTTCACATGCCACCAACTCCACATTCACAGGCAACTTCAGCGCCACAGCCGTTTTCAGATAGCCCTCAATGCAAAGGCTCTAGACGCAAATATTGGTGTGAGAGCTAATTCAATCAAGGAAACACTGCATGTTGGTGAAGGGCATATTGAAGAAGGATCAGCCGAGTGGTTCTTGTGGGAGAACAACTCCATTTGGCTCACTAACTTCACACACCATCAGGCTTCCAAGCAGCTCTCAAGGAAACTCAGTTTTCACACTCTATGCTTAGTGCTCTTTGTGTGCACAGGACTGAAATGAAGCTTGGTCAGCATCCCACACAAACGAATGCTCCACATGCGGGTTTCACATGCCACCAACTCCACATTCACAGGCAACTTCAGCGCCACAGCCGTTTTCAGATAGCCCTCAATGCAAAGGCTCTAGACGCAAATATTGGTGTGAGAGCTAATTCAATCAAGGAAACACTGCATGTTGGTGAAGGGCATATTAAAGAAGGATCAGCCGAGTGGTTCTTGTGGGAGAACAACTCCATTTGGCTCACTAACTTCACACACCATCAGGCTTCCAAGCAGCTCTCAAGGAAACTCAGTTTTCACACTCTATGCTTAGTGCCCTTTGAGTGCATTATCTAGGAATGAACCTGGTAGAGCATCCCACACAAACGAATGCTCCACATGCGGGTTTCACATGCCACCAACTCCACATTCACAGGCAACTTCAGCGCCACAGCCGTTTTCAGATAGCCCTCAATGCAAAGGCTCTAGACGCAAATATTGGTGTGAGAGCTAGTTCAATCAAGGAAACACTGCATGTTGGTGAAGGGCATATTGAAGAAGGATCAGCCGAGTGGTTCTTGTGGGAGAACAACTCCATTTGGCTCACTAACTTCACACACCATCAGGCTTCCAAGCAGCTCTCAAGGAAACTCAGTTTTCACACTCTATGCTTAGTGCCCTTTGAGTGCATTATCTAGGAATGAACCTGGTAGAGCATCCCACACAAACGAATGCTCCACATGCGGGTTTCACATGCCACCAACTCCACATTCACAGGCAACTTCAGCGCCACAGCCGTTTTCAGATAGCCCTCAATGCAAAGGCTCTAGACGCAAATATTGGTGTGAGAGCTAATTCATTCAAGGAAACACTGCATGTTGGTGAAGGGCATATTGAAGAAGGATCAGCCGAGTGGTTCTTGTGGGAGAACAACTCCATTTGGCTCACTAACTTCACACACCATCAGGCTTCCAAGCAGCTCTCAAGGAAACTCAGTTTTCACAATCTATGCTTAGTGCTCTTTGTGTGCCCAGGACTGAAATGAAGCTTGGTCAGCATCCCACACAAACGAATGCTCCACATGCGGGTTTCACATGCCACCAACTCCACATTCACAGGCAACTTCAGCGCCACAGCCGTTTTCAGATAGCCCTCAATGCAAAGGCTCTAGACGCAAATATTGGTGTGAGAGCTAATTCAATCAAGGAAACACTGCATGTTGGTGAAGGGCATATTGAAGAAGGATCAGCCGAGTGGTTCTTGTGGGAGAACAACTCCATTTGGCTCACTAACTTCACACACCATCAGGCTTCCAAGCAGCTCTCAAGGAAACTCAGTTTTCACACTCTATGCTTAGTGCCCTTTGTGTGCCCAGGACTGAAATGAAGCTTGGTCAGCATCCCACACAAACGAATGCTCCACATGCGGGTTTCACATGCCACCAACTCCACATTCACAGGCAACTTCAGCGCCACAGCCGTTTTCAGATAGCCCTCAATGCAAAGGCTCTAGACGCAAATATTGGTGTGAGAGCTAATTCAATCAAGGAAACACTGCATGTTGGTGAAGGGCATATTGAAGAAGGATCAGCCGAGTGGTTCTTGTGGGAGAACAACTCCATTTGGCTCACTAACTTCACACACCATCAGGCTTCCAAGCAGCTCTCAAGGAAACTCAGTTTTCACACTCTATGTTTAGTGCCCTTTGAATGCATTATCTAGGAATGAACCTGGTAGAGCATCCCACACAAACGAATGCTCCACATGCGGGTTTCACATGCCACCAACTCCACATTCACAGGCAACTTCAGCGCCACAGCCGTTTTCAGATAGCCCTCAATGCAAAGGCTCTAGACGCAAATATTGGTGTGAGAGCTAATTCAATCAAGGAAACACTGCATGTTGGTGAAGGGCATATTGAAGAAGGATCAGCCGAGTGGTTCTTGTGGGAGAACAACTCCATTTGGCTCACTAACTTCACACACCATCAGGCTTCCAAGCAGCTCTCAAGGAAACTCAGTTTTCACACTCTATGCTTAGTGCCCTTTGAGTGCATTATTTAGGAATGAACCTGGTAGAGCATCCCACACAAACGAATGCTCCACATGCGGGTTTCACATGCCACCAACTCCACATTCACAGGCAACTTCAGCGCCACAGCCGTTTTCAGATAGCCCTCAATGCAAAGGCTCTAGACGCAAATATTGGTGTGAGAGCTAATTCAATCAAGGAAACACTGCATGTTGGTGAAGGGCATATTGAAGAAGGATTAGCCGAGTGGTTCTTGTGGGAGAACAACTCCATTTGGATCACTAACTTCACACACCATCAGGCTTCCAAGCAGCTGTCAAGGAAACTCAGTTTTCACACTCTATGCTTAGTGCCCTTTGTATGGCTAGGACTGAAATGAACCTGGTAGAGCATCCCACACAAACGAATGCTCCACATGCGGGTTTCACATGCCACCAACTCCACATTCACAGGCAACTTCAGCGCCACAGCCGTTTTCAGATAGCCCTCAATGCAAAGGCTCTAGACGCAAATATTGGTGTGAGAGCTAATTCAATCAAGGAAACACTGCATGTTGGTGAAGGGCATATTGAAGAAGGATCAGCCGAGTGGTTCTTGTGGGAGAACAACTCCATTTGGCTCACTAAATTCACACACCATCAGGCTTCCAAACAGCTCTCAAGGAAACTCAGTTTTCACACTCTATGCTTAGTGCCCTTTGAGTGCATTATCTAGGAATGAACCTGGTAGAGCATCCCACACAAACGAATGCTCCACATGCGGGTTTCACATGCCACCAACTCCACATTCACAGGCAACTTCAGCGCCACAGCCGTTTTCAGATAGCCCTCAATGCAAAGGCTCTAGACGCAAATATTGGTGTGAGAGCTAATTCAATCAAGGAAACACTGCATGTTGGTGAAGGGCATATTGAAGAAGGATCAGCCGAGTGGTTCTTGTGGGAGAACAACTCCATTTGGCTCACTAACTTCACACACCATCAGGCTTCCAAGCAGCTCTCAAGGAAACTCAGTTTTCACAATCTATGCTTAGTGCTCTTTGTGTGCCCAGGACTGAAATGAAGCTTGGTCAGCATCCCACACAAACGAATGCTCCACATGCGGGTTTCACATGCCACCAACTCCACATTCACAGGCAACTTCAGCGCCACAGCCGTTTTCAGATAGCCCTCAATGCAAAGGCTCTAGACGCAAATATTGGTGTGAGAGCTAATTCAATCAAGGAAACACTGCATGTTGGTGAAGGGCATATTGAAGAAGGATCAGCCGAGTGGTTCTTGTGGGAGAACAACTCCATTTGGCTCACTAACTTCACACACCATCAGGCTTCCAAGCAGCTCTCAAGGAAACTCAGTTTTCACACTCTATGCTTAGTGCTCTTTGTGTGCACAGGACTGAAATGAAGCTTGGTCAGCATCCCACACAAACGAATGCTCCACATGCGGGTTTCACATGCCACCAACTCCACATTCACAGGCAACTTCAGCGCCACAGCCGTTTTCAGATAGCCCTCAATGCAAAGGCTCTAGACGCAAATATTGGTGTGAGAGCTAATTCAATCAAGGAAACACTGCATGTTGGTGAAGGGCATATTGAAGAAGGATCAGCCGAGTGGTTCTTGTGGGAGAACAACTCCATTTGGATCACTAACTTCACACACCATCAGGCTTCCAAGCAGCTCTCAAGGAAACTCAGTTTTCACACTCTATGTTTAGTGCCCTTTGAATGCATTATCTAGGAATGAACCTGGTAGAGCATCCCACACAAACGAATGCTCCACATGCGGGTTTCACATGCCACCAACTCCACATTCACAGGCAACTTCAGCGCCACAGCCGTTTTCAGATAGCCCTCAATGCAAAGGCTCTAGACGCAAATATTGGTGTGAGAGCTAATTCAATCAAGGAAACACTGCATGTTGGTGAAGGGCATATTGAAGAAGGATCAGCCGAGTGGTTCTTGTGGGAGAACAACTCCATTTGGCTCACTAACTTCACACACCATCAGGCTTCCAAGCAGCTCTCAAGGAAACTCAGTTTTCACACTCTATGCTTAGTGCCCTTTGAGTGCATTATTTAGGAATGAACCTGGTAGAGCATCCCACACAAACGAATGCTCCACATGCGGGTTTCACATGCCACCAACTCCACATTCACAGGCAACTTCAGCGCCACAGCCGTTTTCAGATAGCCCTCAATGCAAAGGCTCTAGACGCAAATATTGGTGTGAGAGCTAATTCAATCAAGGAAACACTGCATGTTGGTGAAGGGCATATTGAAGAAGGATTAGCCGAGTGGTTCTTGTGGGAGAACAACTCCATTTGGATCACTAACTTCACACACCATCAGGCTTCCAAGCAGCTCTCAAGGAAACTCAGTTTTCACACTCTATGCTTAGTGCCCTTTGTATGGCTAGGACTGAAATGAACCTGGTAGAGCATCCCACACAAACGAATGCTCCACATGCGGGTTTCACATGCCACCAACTCCACATTCACAGGCAACTTCAGCGCCACAGCCGTTTTCAGATAGCCCTCAATGCAAAGGCTCTAGACGCAAATATTGGTGTGAGAGCTAATTCAATCAAGGAAACACTGCATGTTGGTGAAGGGCATATTGAAGAAGGATCAGCCGAGTGGTTCTTGTGGGAGAACAACTCCATTTGGCTCACTAACTTCACACACCATCAGGCTTCCAAGCAGCTCTCAAGGAAACTCAGTTTTCACACTCTATGCTTAGTGCTCTTTGTGTGCACAGGACTGAAATGAAGCTTGGTCAGCATCCCACACAAACGAATGCTCCACATGCGGGTTTCACATGCCACCAACTCCACATTCACAGGCAACTTCAGCGCCACAGCCGTTTTCAGATAGCCCTCAATGCAAAGGCTCTAGACGCAAATATTGGTGTGAGAGCTAATTCAATCAAGGAAACACTGCATGTTGGTGAAGGGCATATTAAAGAAGGATCAGCCGAGTGGTTCTTGTGGGAGAACAACTCCATTTGGCTCACTAACTTCACACACCATCAGGCTTCCAAGCAGCTCTCAAGGAAACTCAGTTTTCACACTCTATGCTTAGTGCCCTTTGAGTGCATTATCTAGGAATGAACCTGGTAGAGCATCCCACACAAACGAATGCTCCACATGCGGGTTTCACATGCCACCAACTCCACATTCACAGGCAACTTCAGCGCCACAGCCGTTTTCAGATAGCCCTCAATGCAAAGGCTCTAGACGCAAATATTGGTGTGAGAGCTAGTTCAATCAAGGAAACACTGCATGTTGGTGAAGGGCATATTGAAGAAGGATCAGCCGAGTGGTTCTTGTGGGAGAACAACTCCATTTGGCTCACTAACTTCACACACCATCAGGCTTCAAGCAGCTCTCAAGGAAACTCAGTTTTCACACTCTATGCTTAGTGCCCTTTGAGTGCATTATCTAGGAATGAACCTGGTAGAGCATCCCACACAAACGAATGCTCCACATGCGGGTTTCACATGCCACCAACTCCACATTCACAGGCAACTTCAGCGCCACAGCCGTTTTCAGATAGCCCTCAATGCAAAGGCTCTAGACGCAAATATTGGTGTGAGAGCTAATTCATTCAAGGAAACACTGCATGTTGGTGAAGGGCATATTGAAGAAGGATCAGCCGAGTGGTTCTTGTGGGAGAACAACTCCATTTGGCTCACTAACTTCACACACCATCAGGCTTCCAAGCAGCTCTCAAGGAAACTCAGTTTTCACAATCTATGCTTAGTGCTCTTTGTGTGCCCAGGACTGAAATGAAGCTTGGTCAGCATCCCACACAAACGAATGCTCCACATGCGGGTTTCACATGCCACCAACTCCACATTCACAGGCAACTTCAGCGCCACAGCCGTTTTCAGATAGCCCTCAATGCAAAGGCTCTAGACGCAAATATTGGTGTGAGAGCTAATTCAATCAAGGAAACACTGCATGTTGGTGAAGGGCATATTGAAGAAGGATCAGCCGAGTGGTTCTTGTGGGAGAACAACTCCATTTGGCTCACTAACTTCACACACCATCAGGCTTCCAAGCAGCTCTCAAGGAAACTCAGTTTTCACACTCTATGCTTAGTGCCCTTTGTGTGCCCAGGACTGAAATGAAGCTTGGTCAGCATCCCACACAAACGAATGCTCCACATGCGGGTTTCACATGCCACCAACTCCACATTCACAGGCAACTTCAGCGCCACAGCCGTTTTCAGATAGCCCTCAATGCAAAGGCTCTAGACGCAAATATTGGTGTGAGAGCTAATTCAATCAAGGAAACACT
>NW_026700735.1:0-34840 GCF_030435755.1 Ochotona princeps | reverse complement strand
AGCAGCAGAAATGGTGATTGAGAGAGCGACAACAGTAGTTGCAACACGAGCAGCAGCTGCTGCTGCTGCAGCAATAGCAGCAGCCCTTCTCAACAGCAATAGCAGCAAGCAGTAGTAGTAACAACAGTTGCATCATTAACCACAGCAGCATTGACAGCTGCAGGAGCAATACCCCATCAGCAGCAATAGGCGCACCAGCAGCAGCAAAAGCAACATCAGCAGCAGAACTACCGCAGCAGGCCGACAGCAAGAGCAGCTACAATATCGGTAATAGCGGCAGCAGCAGCAGCCTTCCTGAGAGAAGAGCAGTGTGTCAGCAGGACTTACATTAGTAACATCAGCGACGATATCGTCAGCAACATTTGCAACAGCAGTCATACTTGATATAGCAGCGAAAACAACAACACCAGCTGCATATCGATAATAGTATTAATAGAAGGACTTGCAACAACACCCAAAAGATGGGCAGCAACAACAGCAGCAGCAATACTAATGTCAGTGTTGCTGCAATAGCAGCAGCAACAGCAGCAACTCCAGCAATAACGTCACCTCAGCAATAGCTAGAGCAGGAATACTAACAGCAATAGCAACAGCAGCAGAGGCCACACCAACAGTGGCAACAGCAGCAGCAGCAATAGCAATAGCAATACCGACAGCGATAGCAACACCTGCAAAAGCAGCAGCAGTGGTAACAGCAGCAATAGTAACAAAAGCAATAGCAACAGCGGCAGCATTCAGAAACACTCACAGCAGCACCTGCAGCTGCACAAGCCGCACCAGCAGCAACGCCCACAACAGCAGCAACATCGATAATCGCACTCTTCCTCCCAAGAGTGATGCGTGAGGCATCGTGCAGTGTTGTGGCAATGAAGTATTAGGCAAGGCAGATGGCAGCACAGACAAGCTGGAACCAGAGCTGCTCCCCGTGTAGTATACTACAGTAGGAGGGGCCTCACAATTATTTGTATCATTCAGTCTTGGGAATATGGGGGAGAGAGAGAGAAAAAAAAAACAGAAACGAGTTGTTAGAAAGACATGCGATTGAATGTTTTTTCACATCGGATACGATAACACATGTATGCGTCTCATGTACCTCTCCAACGCATTTTGCGGACGGCTCTATAGTGTGTGTGTGTATGTTTGGTTTGTTGGGCGCCCCATGGTGAGTTGCACGTGCAGGTACACGTGTATGCATGCGAATGTCTATGTCTATGTGTGTTTATACACATGTATATATATGTACAAGTGCGTGTGTGTGTCTGTGTTCGTTGTGCGCCTCGGATGAGTCGTGCAGGTCTGGATGTGTGTAAGTATGTATGTACGTATGTATGCGTATGTCTATGTGTATGTATGTTTGTATATATGTGTGCGTGTGTGTTTGTTGCGCGCCTCCGTATGAGTTGTGTACCTATGTACGTATGTAAGGACGCACGTGTGTATGTATCTATGTACGTATGTACGTATGCATGTATGGGTAATGTTCTATGTGTACGTGTGTTTGTATACGTGTGTGTATGTATTTATTGTGCCACGTCTGTGTGAGTTGCGTGCGGGTGTGGGAGTGTATGTGTACTTGTATCTTGATTTGTTTTTGTGTGTGTGTGTGTGTGTCTTTGTTGAGCGCATCTGTGAGAATTAACTGTGCGTGAATATGTATATATGTATGTCTGTATGTGTACACGTGCGTGTGCGTGTGTGCGTGTGTGTGTGTGTATGTGTTTTTTTTTTATGCGCGTCTAACAGTTAGTGCAGCGAATAAGCGTGTGTATATGTTTGGTTGTGTATGTGTGTGTGTGTGTGTGTGTGTACATTTGTTTACGTTGTGCGTCTGCGTGAGCTCGGTGGGGTGTGCGTATATATATATATATATAATATGTGTTGTGTGTGGTCTGTGTGTGCGTTTGTTGTATACCATGTGTGTGCCATAGCGGGTAGGTGTGTGTTTGCGTCTCCCTCTCTCTCTCCCTCCCTTTCGGTGAATCAAAGATGCATAGTACTGCAAAGAAAAGAATTTGTGTTGAGCCCTGCGTGAGTAGCTATGGTGGACACTACTCGACACAAACATAGGATAAAAGAAAAAAGAAAACTGACCTTCTCAGCAATGCCAGGAACAGCCTGCTGCAATGCCGCATAGCCACAAGGGCTTCCAGCAATACTGCCCCAAGCTCCAAGTGCACAACACTGCAACAGCAACGCTCAAAAAAAAAAGGATGCGACAGCAGCTGCATACAGCACATGAGACATATATAAATAGGACTGCTGCAGCTACTAGCAGTAGTATTAGAGTAGCAGCATTAGCATAAGCAGCAGAAAAACTATGGCAGGAACAGCAGCAAGACGAGCACCACACACGCAACAGCAGCAGCAGTATAAACAGACGCAGCCGCACATGCGTCGGTGGGAAGCGGCTGAAGCAGCAGCCAGTGCCTGAGTAGCAGAGAAAGACCAACAAACACTCATGCAGCAGCAGTAGCAGTAGCAGCAGTATCAGACTATGCAGCAGGACGTGACTATTACAAGCAGCAGCAAGACGCGTGTATCTGTACGTGAGCTCATAGACCAGCACAGCGTTGACAGAGACCAAATAAAATCGCATGCAAATGGGAAGACAAATTCGAATTTGATTGCCAAATAATTGTAATTTAGAAAACTGCAGCAAGAACTCATCAGCATCAGCAGCAGCAGCGAATACCCTCGAAACAGCGGCAGCAGCAGTACAAGCACCAGCAGAAGAAAACAAGAAGAAAGCAACGCAAGAGCAGAAGCAGGCGGACGAAGACACGTAGCAGCAGCAGATGGTGAAGCAGAAGAAAAGACTAGCTACAGCAGGACGAGGCGGAGGAGGGAGAACATCAGCAGTAGCAGCAGGAGGACGTGGAAAAACACCAGCGACAGCAGGAGCAGGAGGAACATCAGCAGCAGCAGCAGCAAGAGGAGGAGCGGCAGGAGGAAGAAGCAAAGCAGCAGCGGCAGCAGCAGCACGAGGAGGAGGAGGAGGGAAAAACATCAGCATCAGCAGCAGCACGAGGAGGAGGAGGCGGAAGAGCATCGCATCAGTATCATCAGGAAGAGGAGGAGGAGGAGGAACTTCAGCACCAGCAGGAGGAGGAAGACACGCAGCAGCAGCGACAGCAGCAGCAGGAGGAGGCGGAGGAAAAGTACCAGCGACAGCAGTGGCGTGAAGGAGAACGTCACCAACGACATGAGCAAGAAGTGCAGCAGCAACAGGAGGAATGGGTTTAAAGGAAGAGGGGCAGCAAACCTTGCAGCGAAAGCAACGACCGCAGAAAGAGAAGCTTCGTCGCAGCAGCAGTAATAAATCAACACAAGAAGAGTAGCGGCTGCAGGAGCAGGAGTGGTGTGAAGTGGAGTAGCAGCAGCAGGAGCAGCACCTGACAAAACAAGCTGGCGACGTGAAGAAGTAGATATTGTATCCGTCTCTATTATATACAGGAGGACTGCAAAACGAAGCACGCTTTTTCTGAAATCTCCACGACATATACGCACAGAGTGAAAGAAGGAGAAGAGTGATGGAAGGTCTGAGTCGGGCATATGAAGTACATGCGTAAGAGAGAGAGAGAGGTGTCGTGCGCATAGGAGGACGTAGCGGAGACGAGAGAACGAACGAGGGAGGGAAGAGAAGGACTCACAGAGACAGAGAGAGAGGGAGAGAATGACTGTGGCAGAGAAAAGGGCAATAATGTAGATGGGGTTGAACAAGAAATGTGAAAATTCAGAACAGACAGAAAACTAAGGAGAAAAGTGAGAAACTGGAGAACAATGAGAGCGTACCAATTCCGCTTTCTCCTGAGGCAGAGCTGCACATGCATGCATGTACTCCTGCAACACACAACACAATGACGAGCAGAGAAGACGAGAGAGGGAGAGCCACCAAGGAAGAGGTGTAGTACGACCGCAAGCGGAAAAGACACACATGCGCACAGACAGACGAAAAGAAGAAAAAGAAAAGATGGAGAAATGTATTGATTCACTATAAACAGAGATATCAAGGATACCGGAAAGCGACACACAGAAACAAAATTAAATGATATGGAGACGGACGAAAGGAAAGGAGGCAGAAGAAGAAGAAGAGGAAGAAGAAAAGAAGACAAGGAAGAAGCAGACGAAGGCAAAGCCAACCGAGAAGTAGAAGAAGGAAGAGAAACAACCATGTCCATCTATCAGAGTGTGAATTGGCAACACGACGTTCGAAGAAGGAGATACAAGCTACCGAAGAGAAAAAACGAGATATATATGTAGAGAGAGGAGAGGATTCATGAAGACATACCGAGAGAGAGATATAGTGAAATATGAAAGCCACCGGCGCACACTACGCAAAAGATAAAGGTTCAAGAAATGAACAAAGAGTAAACTGCAGAAATGAATAAGTAGGTATATACACTATACTTACGTACTTGCGTACATACATATATATATATATATATATATACATACATATGTAGGTATATACATTATACTTACGTACTTGCGTATATATATATATATATATTCATACATACATACATATATACATACATACATCATACATACATACATCATACATACATACATACATAAATACATACATATATATATATATATCCATCCATACATGCATACATACATACACATACACATACATACATCCAAACATACATGCATACATACATGCATACATACATACACGCATGCATACTTACAGACTTACATACATGAGACATAACGACGTACAGACATACACAAAAAAGTGAACGTTGACAGAAGACACGTGAATGGAGTTCCAAGTTTGCTGAATGACTGTAAACCACTTCCTTTACTCACCACTGCACTCGTGCACACACACACACACAGACACACACACGCACAGGACACACACACACGCACGCACAGACACTCACACTCACATTCATAGACACGTACATGTATCATACATGTACACCGATTTACACGTACATACATGCACATTTACATCTGTACATACGAACATACAAACGTATACGTACATATGTACATTGTACTTACATACTTGCGTATATACATACATACAGATACATTCATACATATAAACGTATACGCAGACGTAGAAGTGTACAACACACATACGTATGTGTACTGATGTATATGTGTCTTTCGTGTGTGTGGTGTATGTGTGTATATGGCTGTGTGCCTTCTCAGTGTACATGATTATGTGTGTGTGTGTGTGTGTGTGTGTGCGTGCGTGTGTGTGCATGTATGTGGGTGTATGCATAGGTATGTACGTATGTGTGTACGTGTGTGTGTTCTCGATACACACATGATTGAACAGCGGGCATAAGGAGAGCAGCATTTTGCAACGAGACAGAGAAACACACATCCTCACACACATACATACACGCACTGATCCTTACTGATCAAGTGGAAGAAATGGAAAGATAATGTGAACGTTCTCTCAGTGCATGTGTTACTGTCGGGGGGGGGTAGGTGTGAATATGCGGGTGTCTGACAGATATTATCGAGCAACATGGAAAAGAAAAACGTAATTTCAAGAGAAATACAGAGAGAGACATTGAGAGAAAGACACTCTTACGCTTAACACGAGGACTGGGCAGAGGTCAGAGGTGAGAAGAAAACGAACGCATGCCAAGCATCCTTTGTGTGTGTGTGTGTGGGTGGGTACTACGTACAGCTGGACAAGAAAAAGTAATGGAGCAACATTTCAGGAGAAAGAGCGAGAGAGAAAGAAGGAGAGAAAAAGAAAGACGTGTACGTTTGCTCGCCAGGGGTCAGCTGCAAAATACTGAAATCGTGCTCTGTGTGTGTCTGTGTGCGTGTACTCCACACGACTGAACAGCAGGTAATAACAGAACGGCACTACGAGGAACGGGGGGAGCAAGAGAGCGACATACACAAACACACATACATACTCACATACGTACACACACACATACACACCTACATACACACATGCATACACACGTACATACACACATACGTACACACTGACACACAGACACGCATACACACACTCACTTACGCCTAGAGTGCGCGGCAGAAGATTATCAGAGACTTGAAGAGATCTTCAATCATCTCTGGGTGCTGCACACATATCGACAGTCATCCCCCCCCCCCCCCCACACACACACACACACATACAGACAAGAAGACACAGGCGCAGAAACACAGACATATAGACAAGAGTAGGAAATGTAAATACACACACAAATCAAATAATGTAAATAATGAAAGGATAAAATAATAATACTATAGCAGTAATAATAATAGTAGTGAAAAGCTGTAATGTGTTAGTTTAGTAACAAGGAGAACAATAATACTGAACAACTGATGATGATGATGATAGTAGATAATACTGGTGATATATACGAAGCAAAAAAATACGAAGAAGAAGAATACTAGAGAGAAGATAATACTATTGCGACTCCCCGTCTTACTACTACTTCTAAATAGTGACAATAGTACCGCATATATATATAGTTAGAGTAAGGAAAGGTCAATATAATGATCACGTCGTAAGTAATATTAGTAAGAACAAATAATAATTACTAATCAATTATACTAAAGAGGGATGGCAATACGATTAATAATAATACTGGGAATATGACATGATACTTCGAATAACCATTGAATATAATAATGAAAAACAATGATAAATAATAGTAACATATATATGTGAAGAAGAACAGTATGTAGAGGAATAGTAAGAATATTGATGAGTAAACAATTCACAGACCACTAGTACAACTACTATTAATAATAGTAAGTGATAATTATATTACATCATCATGATAAGCATTAATAGTGTATAAAAATATAGTATACTAGTAATAATGATGATGATGATAATAATAATAATAGTAGATAATATTTAACAGCAGTCAGCATAGCTGTAATATAATGTTACTTCTGTATAGTCGAAGACTACAGATAATCTTAGAGGGCCATATACTTGCGGGGTGCATGCGTGTGTGTGTGTGTGTTGTATGTTTGAAGGAAGTTTTCTTCTGCGTGGAAAAGTACTACGTTGTGTGTGTAAATGCACTTCTCTAATATATTTTCTCTTTGTATATAGTCTCGAGTTTTCATATATATCATAAGACTTGAGATAGCCTTTCAGTCATATTGACCTGTCGTTTCTATCAATAAGTCATCGTACTACTACTTACACTACGACTAGTACTACCACTACGGTCTCCCAGAGTATTTCCGGAGAAATATGTTTTTTCTCTAGAAGAACAAAAGAAAGAGAAGATCTTTTTTTGAGTTTCTCTTTGCCGACATATCTCTACTCGTCGAGGCTTGCACTACTAGCAATATATATATATATATATGTATATATATATATGTTATTGCCTAGTTTCAGTAATACAACTCTCCTTATGTATTTGATATTCACCCCGCACGTAATGTACCTAACAAATATATAGCATATTATTAGTATTAATATAAAGTATCTCACTTGTAAGAATATTTTCAGAGACCTAGATATACAAAATAACGACGCATGTGTGTGCGCGTATGTGTATGTGTATGTGAGTAGGTATTGGTCTACGCATGCAGATTGCTTCGAAGACCAACAATATATGTATATACGCACCCAGTTCTGACCTACCGAAGAAACAAGAGATACACTGACAACGCAGTGGTATGCACCTATGTGTATGTCTGCATGAGGGGGGAGGATGAAGTGTTGTAGACATAGGTATGTACGTATGTGTGTACGTGTGTGTGTTCTCGATACACACATGATTGAACAGCGGGCAATAAGAGAGCAGCATTTTTGCAACGAGACAGAGAAACACACATCCTCACACACATACATACACGCACTGATCCTTACTGATCAAGTGGAAGAAATGGAAAGATAATGGTGAACGTTCTCTCAGTGCATGTGTTACTGTCGGGGGGGGGTAGGTGTGAATATGCGGGTGTCTGACAGATATTATCGAGCAACATGGAAAAGAAAACGTAATTTCAAGAGAAATACAGAGAGAGACATTGAGAGAAAGACACTCTTACGCTTAACACGAGGACTGGGCAGAGGTCAGAGGTGAGAAGAAAATGAACGCATGCCAGTATCCTTTGTGTGTGTGTGTGTGTGTATCTTTGTATGTATGTTTACTTGTATATGTACATTGATAACCGATGTATACGCCTACGTGTGTGTTTGTGTAAGAGAGCTACGTACATAGGGACGTACACGCATGCTTGTGTATGAGGAAAGTGAGAAAACTATAAGCAGGACAACATATATGCATAACATGTGGGTGTGTGTGTGTGTGTGTGAATATATATGTACGTGAGTGAGTATTTGTGTTTGTGCATGTGTATGATATACGTCCATACAGTGACATATATGCATAAACGTGTGTGTGTGTCTGTGTGTGTGTGTGTGAATATACATGGTGCGTGAGTGTGTGTGTGTATATATATATATATTTGTATGTATAGAATTTATGTCGACGGGGCGACATATACGCAATACGTGGATATACGTACGTGTGTGTGTGTGTGTGAAAATATATGTGCGTGAGTGTGTGTGTGTGTCAGTATATATATGTGAGTAAACACGTCCATGTAGTGAGTGGTAGCTTACTCCTTCAAGTAGAGAGGCCAGTAGATGTACGAGGGCAACGGAGGATGATTCATCCAACTCCTTCCGAGTTCTCTAAGAAAAAAAAGAGAGAAGAGAAAACAACAGCACGTTTCGCTCACATTTCAATACACAAACACACACATACACCATGACATACACTTGCGCTGTTCGTAAAGCAATACATTTGTATGTGTACGCACATGTTATAAAGAGAAAAGAGTTTACCACCCATGTGTGTGCTGACTCCTTCCACATCTATATGCGTACCTATATATCCGGTATATACATATATACATGATACTTCTATATACATACATATACATTGTATATGTATATATATATATATGTATATGTATACACACCGGGGATATGTACATATATATATACATATACATGAGTGTATGTATGTCAGCATATATATGTGTATGATTTCACCAGTATTTATTTAAATTTTTTAGCGCCTTTTCTTGTGCGTGCGCTCAATACAACCGCAAGCGTAGTAGCGTTCCGCATTAGAAAAGAAGAAGAATGAACTGAAAATAAAATGAAAATATAGATCGCATCAAACGAAGAGATGCCACTGGGGGCGCAATCCGTCGTCAGCTTACCGAAGAAGTTTGGATGGAATATCACCACTCCTTAGGAAACGAAGACCCTCAGAGAAGCTGCCTAACTGCGAAAGAAAGCCACATGACATCCGTACCACCCGCACACACATACACACACACAGACACACGCACACATTACGACGACTTACAGATATAGATATATATACACATTAAATAAATATGTATGTATATATACGTATATATATACATATATATATACGTATAGATATGTATTGACGCGAGTGGTAACGAATATGAAAAGGTCTCTGCAAGTAGCGCACAGCGAACATCGATACATTGAAAAAGATAGAAAACGGAAGACGTAAATGAAGAGAAAACTTAGAAAAGAAGAAGAGACACCACAGATGAACAGACCGAGAAAGACCTGAAGAGGGAGAGCCTGCAAATTGTGCGTCTCTATGCATATATATGTGTATGTCTATATCTTCCCGTCTATTTGTTTGTCTGTCTGTGTAGAAATGTGTCTGCTCGTTACCATACTATACGACCTCCATGTCTCGAGGAGGCGTTCTCACAACGATTCCCGACACATATATCCTTCCCGGTCATATTGTGCACATATATATATATATATATAAAGAGAGGAGAGAGAGAAACGTGGACACAGAGTGACGAGAGCATAGTGCATGACAACTGTATATATATATATATATATATATATAGATAGAGAGAGAGAGAGAGAGAGGGGCGCACAGTGCAAACATGTGTATACACATATGTAGAGAGAGAAAGCGAGTGAAAAACAGAGGGGAGCAAAGTGCATATATATATTATATATACATATACAGAGAGAAGGAGGTAGAGTGAGAGAGAGTAGAGCATAGTGCATACATGTATAATGCATATATATATATAGAGAGAGAGAGAGCGAGAGAGAGAGAGAGGAGCCTAGTGCGTACAAAAGAAACATGTATGTATATATATCTGGAGGGAGGGAGGGAGCGTGCGTCTACGATAGTGGAGCACAGACAGCTGAGGCTGGAAGGCACACACACGCACACACAGCAATGCAAATATATATTATGACACAGGCCGAACAGAATACGTGACACTCTTTTCGAATATATATTTATATGTATATATGGATATATATATATATATATATATATATATATATATATACGCAGGTATATACATGTATATACATATACATATGTATATGTAAATATATCCGTACATATAAACATATTTATACATATACAGGTAAATATACAGTTTTGTATATATATATATTTACCTATATATATCTAAACGTATGTACGCATATATGATATATGTGTATAAGTAATATATACATCTGTATAACTGTATACAATAGAAGTCTATAGAGATAATGGATGAGTGATCTGTACGTGGAGGAAACGGATGAAGAGAATGTAGTTATTGAGGTGTATGTACACCGGAAGCTTTGTAGAAGAGATGAAAGAAGCCGCATGTGTGTGAGGGGGGGGAAGAATACAAAAAGTAAAGAAACATAAATATGCGGACGTACCTTTTCGATCAGAGAAATCGCGTTGATCTTCAAGAGTAAATCGTCCGTAAAGAATGTCTGCAACAACTTCGTATAGGCTCCTCTTTCTTCCAAAAGTTTGAAATTACGCGGGCTTCTGCTGCCAGGCCTCCACAAACAGCGCTAACGTTCTAATTTTTAATACCTGCAGGGCATCACGCGTAATGCAAAAACAAATGAATCCAGCTTCCACATGGTAGTTGTAAAGAGGGTACCCTAATGGTAGTATTTACGAGTATTACTTCTTGTTAGAGTAATAGTAGTGGTAATAATACTAATATCAGTAGTAGTGCCGATAGCGGTAGGGGTACTAGTAGAACTAGTAGTTGTAGTAGTATTGTTAGCAGTGAAGTACTAACAGTTGTAGTAGCAGTAGTAGTAGTAGTAGAAACAGTCGCAGTAACGGCAGTAGTAGTAATCACGATGTTGTACTAGTAATAGTAGTTATAGTATTAATAGCAGTATGGGGGCGATACCAGTAGGAGTACCAGTAGTAGTAGTATTGGTAGCAGTCAAGTATTTGCCGGCGTTATGATAGTGAAAACAGTCCCAGTTTTACAAACGTATTAGTAATCACGATGATGTAGTAGTAGTTGTTGTAGTAATAGTAGTAGTAGTGGTGCCGACAGCAGTAGGGGGACTAGTAGTAGTAGTGATAGCAGTAAACGTACTAGCGTTCGTTCAAATAGTAGAAATAGTCCCAGGAACAACAGTACTAGTACTCATAGTAGTGGTAGCGGTGGAAGTAGTAGTAGTAGTAGTAATAGTGGTGGTAGCGCAGCAATACTAATAGCAGTAGTCCTCTCAGTAATAGGATTAGTACGAATACTAGTAGTATTTCTAGTGTTGTAAATACTGGTACAAACATCATAAGCAGTAGTGGTAATAGTAGTAGTAATATTCGTGATAGAGTTAATAGTGCTAGAGATAGTAGCAGTAGTATTACTAGTAGTAGTGCTAGTACTAACAGTGGTAATATAAATAGAATTAGTATAGTATTACTACTACTACTACTACTGATAGTATAGTGGTAGTATCAGTGGTAGTGGCAGTAGTAGTAAGAAGACGAAGAACGAGAGAAAAAGAGCACGATGAAGAGAATTATGTATTTCTGTTGATTTACAAGCATGCAATCAAAAACGGAAACAGCAGTACCACAAGCAAATGCATAAATAACGAGCCTGTCAATCATGTGATATAATGACAAAACATTTAACAGACTTATTTCCTCCTAGAAACCTGGTCTTCACATATATATATATATGTATATATATATGTGGATATATATGCAGTCAAAATATGTAAATACAAATATATATATATATACGAATACACAGGTATACGATACACATACGCATATATATATATACATATAAGTAGAATGATGTATAGGATGGTACAGAATGCTGTGTAAGAGTATATGCTCATATATATATATATATGCCCTATTGCAATACTGTATAGGTTAGCAGAAATGCTCTAGTGTATACTCTAGCGTACAAGAGTATTTACTCCTATATATATACACTAATATAATACTCTACAGGCACGTAGATTTAAATTAGTATGAACGAGTTTATACTCCTATGTGCATAGTACTACGATGCTGTACAGGTGAGTAGAAAGCACGGGCTAATACTGGGGAGTATGTACTACTATGTGTACTGCAATAATGCTGTATAGTTTAGTATAACGCTTCCTGGCTCAATAAAATAAGCGTAGGAATATTACAATAGATCAATAAGGATGAAAATGTCTTTGTGCATGACGAATTCATTTAGATCGTTAGGTGCATGTTGTCGCTCGCGAGAGGAAATTTACCTCCATATTCGAGTCAGCAAGTGTACCAATTCGTTGATAGAATGAGGGTGAAAAAAATAGATCTTCTCCTTCGGAAGCATAGTCAAGCAACTTCAGTATTGAAGCGAAAGCATCGCTGGCAACACCCACATCGAATCTGCCAACAAATCTGGGAGCACCTGTGTGTAATTCTCCCTCCATCGCCAATTGCAGTCCTGCACATGCAAGATAACCAACATATCAAATATACTTATCCATACTTGTAGCCGTATGTATATATCTATACCTAGTTGTATATTCATATATCTAGGTTTACATATATTTACACATATATACATATATGTATTTATATATATATATGTATATATACATATGGATCTATATGTATGTATACGTATACGTATATATGTGCATCGCTGGCAAAATCCACATCGGAATCTGCTAACACGTGTGGGAGCACTGTGTGTAACTCTCCCTCCATTGCTAATAGCCGTCTTGCACAAGTAAGATAAACATCTTAACCTAATATATAGCTATGTATATGTGTACATATACATAAATATACTTATATATATATATTATACACGTACATATATACATATATAGCAGTGAAGATCTCTTTTCATTGCTGATGGCGGTACTGTCGTACAAGTTAAAAAAAAAAACCATCGTACCACATATATAGACATATGTATATATGATATATATATATATAAAAGCATCAGTCATTAGCCAGGGGGATTAAGTGACTGGCATCAGCACACACGGGGTACATTACACACCTACATATATACATAGATGTATGCATACATATAAACATACATACATGCACACATGTATACATGCATAGATGTATGCAGACCTACCTACATACAATCGTGTATGCATGCATATATCCCTGTACATATATGTATGTGAGCATACATACTTATACGTTTGCATCTATCTGTATTTCTATACATATATGTATGCGAGCATACATACACACTTGTATGCATGGACATAGATCTATACATATATGTATCCATACGTATACAAAAGTGTATATATATGCAGACATATATACATATGTATATGCGTACATGTGCAAGGAGGTGTATGTGTATGTATCTCTGATTGTAGATGGGAGATAATCTACATACATATAGGCATCCATACTTATTGGGTACACACATACGTGTATAGACATACGCATATATATAGAGACACACTTCTCGACTTCGTATCCTTCACTCTAGCTTCCACATGAATAATAAGCGCACGTGGCGACAATTTTCAGAAAGTGGTGAGAAACGTATTCCTGTGGAGTGAACTTCTGACAGCACACACACTTAGAAAAACATGAAACATGTCTTGCATGCTACAGGTATTTCGTGAGGTGTACATTACAGTCCCACTAAAAACATAAGGATCGTTGTTGATTCTGTCTCTATATGAGCGAAAGATATTCAAAAATGAAGAGTACAGATAATCGAATACCCAAACAAAAGTCGTCTTTCTGTTGGGACAGTTCTCCTTCAGAAATAGACGGCTGTCTCTGGAGAACAAGACACTGTAGGTACGTACAACTTCCTTCGTCACTAACTGGTAAGAGTACACTAACATGCAATACACGCAGACGTCAATACCCGATGTTTAGCGCCATTGTAGTGCTTTCATGTATAAAATGTCTGGCAGAGCGTATACCACGAGTAAAATAATATACACGAAGATGTTTATACCCACCCTCGAGCTCCTCGTGTTGCTTTCATACACACGCACTGGCGGAAGGCTTTTAAAATCTCAGTCAGAATAATCAACTATCGTATCACAGGTGTTATGCGTGCATGTTATACATATATATATATGTATATATGTATTTATACCTTCGTGTCTTCGTATATTGTAAAAGAAGGGCAGCGGTGACAATATATGACTCAATATATAGAGGAGCGTACATATATACACGGACACAGAGACATTAGATTACTTTCTCTAGAGTACAGGTGCAGGCGTATGAAGTGCCATCGTTAACTGTTCAAAGAGAGATATAACATATATGCGCCCTGAAGAACAAAGGATATTGATAGACGGGGAAATGTCATATGCACAAGATATACCAGTAGACGCATACAATGCCTGCAAAAAACATACCTTGAGACATATAATATGCTACGACGGAGCATAATGGAAATATATATATATATATATATACATGTATATATGTATGTATGTATGCATGTACAATCGTGTATGTATATATGTGTGTGTACGTCTAGACCTATGCATACATATGGATTTGAGACATACTCATAATATACATATATATATATGTATATATATATGTATATATATATGTATATATATATATATATATATGTATACGTAAATGTATGTCGTTTGGATTTGTATGTGTAGATGTTCACGTGGATGTATACATACATACGCACGTGTATATATGAACGTATGTAATGTATGTATGAACTCTCTATATGTACTAAAGTACGTACATATTATACTCCTGTGTTTCTGCACCGATATATGAAGGTGTGTATAGACACACATTATTAAACTCTACAGAGTGACCTCATCAGTAGACATATGCACATATACGTATACATATATATATGCATATATATGTAACACAGATATATCTATATATATCACAATTTTATGTGTACGTATGACCCATATGTGCACACGCTTGCAGCAGATGGAGAGAATATTGGAGATACCTTGTTTATCCCGACGAAGAAGCGTGAGAATTTGCTGCGACAGGAGCCGCCGCATGAGGGTGCTGGAGCTTTCTTTAGCTCCAAGTAGCACAGGTCGCAGCTGCAGCAGCCCCAGTGACACAGAACAGACAGACACTCCAATACTACTACTACTACATACAAAAGTATATATATCTATATATATATATGTATGTATATATGTGTATATACACATCTATATGTCTCTTTCTCTCTCTCTCTCTCTATATATATATATATGTAAATATGTGCACTATTGTTCAAGGACTTATATATGACGTAGCATAGCACTGCATGATAAGGGAATCAACGAGAACCTCCTTCACACAGAGAAACGGGCGGCAAGGAATTGTTGCCAGAGGCCCCATGGGTGTGGGGACCTCCCAGTCTTCTTTGCGCGCGTTTATTTGCATGGCTCCATCACAGCAGATAAACCTACTACCCAGCATAACAGATTCGTGACCGGAATGGAGAGAAAAGGACTCACACGTTCGTGTAGTACTACTACTATTATTACGTACTAATACTACTACCATGTACTACTACTGCTACTACTATGTATACATATAAGTATATATGTGCACACCTCTGCGTGTATGTGTGTATGTGTGTGAGGGTGCATGTGTTACATTTGTGCACACTTAGCAAATGTATAACGAGTTCACCCCTGCCACATACATGTATGTATCTGAGTATATATATATATACATACATATATACATATATATATATAGGAGAGAGAGAGAGAGAGAGAGAGAAAGTTAGTATGAGTACATCTATATAGACATGTGAGAAGTGCGAACGCAGATAATGACCGCACATAACGCATCCACACACTTATGCACACGTATGCGAACGTCAACGTAAATATTTATACACATATACACATACATATATATATATATCATTAGGTGTAGCAGTATTAGTAGTACTAGCAGTAGTAGTTTTAGGAGTACTAGCAGTAACAGTAGTACTGCGACTAGTAGTAGTAGTAGTAAAACTAGCAGTAATAGTAGTAGTAGTAGTAGGAGTACTAGCAGTAGTTGTAGTACTAGCAGCAGTAGTACTAACAGTACTAGTAGTAGTGTTAGTAATAGCAGCAATACCATTAGTAGTTGGGTTAGCAGTAGTGAAAGTACCACTACTAGGTAGTAGTTGTAGTAGTAGTAGTAGTAGTAGTAGTACCAGGAGTGATAGGCGTCTTAACAAGAGTAGCACTGATAGTATTTATAGAGCACACTGGCTTTTGCTTGTGTGTAGAAGTCTCGATTCGGTGTAAAGAGAGTGTATATGTATTAGAAGAGCCCAGGATATATACTACAGCAATTGTGGAGTAGTAGTAGTAGTAGTAACAGTAGTAGTAGTGGGCATGCTGGATTTGATAGCCGCACTCGTGTAAAGGGAATATTTGTAGTAGTTACACAGCAAAATGGCCTTTCGTTTGTGAAAAACCTTTTGTTTGTCTGTTAAAATCTACGTATTTGATATAAGGTGAGGCCATTTGTAGAGCATCTTTGGAGATCCCCTGTAGCAATAGTCGTAGTAGTTGTAGAAATGAAAATTGCTTGTTCAGTAGTTGCCGCAGTATTGATATGAGCTTGAGTAGCAGCAGCAGTAGCAGTAGCAGTGGTCTTAGTGGTAGTAGTAGTACTACTACTACTAGTAGTAGTAGAAATGATAATCGTTTTGTCAAGTAGTTGCAGTAGTACTCGTTTGTAGCTAAGGCTGTAGTAGTAGTAGTAGTAGTAGTAGTATTAGTAGTACTAGCAGTAGCACTAATAGTAGTAGTAGTACTAGGTCAGTATCAGACTGTAGCAGTCACGTATGATGTTTATATATGCACTTTCAATAGTATGCTTCACGCGCACATGCTTCCTGCTTTACATGGTGTATGCTGCGCATCAATACTCTCTTTGCACTGTCTGTACGACAGAAAAGATACGCTGCAATACGCTCCCTATACTGCCTGTACTATAATAAAAGTACGCTTCAATCTCTCTTCTCCCTTTACACTTTGTGTACTTTTGAGGGAGTGCACTTCGTGCCCTCCTTCCACTTTGTGTAGTATAAAAGGAATGCGCCTTAACACTCTTTTCACATTATGTGTGTACTGCAGGAAGAGTGTGCTTCCATCACCTCTTCACACTTTACGTATTACAGAGAGAGAGAGGGCCTCGATACTCTCTTCACATTTAGTATACTCTAGAGAGGTGTGCAGTTGAGGTACTCTTTTTTTCTTCACATCCCCCCACTACTGGATTGACAGCTTTCCTTTACAGTGCGTCTGCTCTACGTCGTAGCAATCAACGTTCCACCAGTATTCTCCTTTGCAGACTGTCATTCATATAGAAACATACTCCGTTTCACATTGTATCCACCGCTCTCCCAGTACTGCGACTGTGTCGCAGATATATATTCTGTTTCAACATATCTAGTGTAAATATCTGCCTTCAAACCTACTTCTTGTCCACTCTCCACATACTGCCATCATTGATACAGATATATGCTGCCTCAAACAATTCTAAAATATATCTCTGCATCTCAGTCTCCTTACAGTCCTTTCTTTAAATAGTAAAGTCACTCAAGATCTGGAAATCCTACACAAGCAGTGCCGCTCTCGCACATATAATCTTCGTTCAAATGTGTCTGATATATATATATATATATATATGCACTTGAGTCTCCTTCATAACCCTCTTCAAGTACTGCAACTCCCACATATAAACTCTTGCTCCACATGTGTCTGATCTCTATGTGTAAGCACTCGCGCCTCTTTGATATATATATGTGTATATATATATATACAAATGTGACCACTGTAGTTTCCTTCTAGTCCGCTCTCCACATGCTGTTGCCGCTCCAACCGGTGTAAATTCTGCTATATAAGTGTGTCTCACATACATACATAAGTACATGACCCTCACCCGTGGTCCCCAGTAGCAACAATACTGTGGCAATTGGGCTGCCCACCCACCTATCTCATACGCTGTCTTTTTTTTTACGGCACACAAGCACTTAGGTAGTGGCCTCTTCTGGGTAGACTCATGCATACATAACTCCGTTGTTTCGTACGCTGGATCTCGTAGCGATTCAGTGCCCTCGTCTTGCGACCCCTCAATTCAGTCATTCACGCGAATGCATTTTGCAGTAAACTGTGTCTACCATACATCAACATCTCGTATAAGATTTTCGAGGACCCATCGTAGGCCATGCACTTTCGTAGTGCATCAGTGATGAGCTTCAGAGAGTCACTTTCGTCGTCTCCACCTTGGCCTTGTTCAGTTCTTCCACCTCCTACTCTTGCTCCTTCAGACTGTTTCTTGGAGGCTGCGGCTTCAGTGGGCGGTCCATTCGCGACCAGCCACGCTGCCTGCAAGACAAATCTCTCGGAGAGGCATACTGCTGCAGCTCCTCAATTTCAACGTTAGAAGGTGCATCGACAAAACGACGAAGAATGCTCGGTGGAGCCACACGGAAAAATTCACAAGTGTCTGTAGAGTCTGCTGTTTTCACCTTAGACGCATCCTTCTCGTCCTCCACCCCCCGCTGCCCGTGAGACTGCTGCCTCCGTTCCTCCTCCTCATTATTATTGTTACTGCCGCCTCCTGACACATGAGCAGCCGCTTTCTTCATCATGATCCGGTGTATGTACACAGGAGAAAGAGAGAGCGCAGAAGAAAGGACACAGAGCTGAGAGTATGGACGCGCAGAACTCCCTCGAAAGAATGCGGAACCGGCTGACGGCTCGGACAGTATCGCTGCTGATGGCCGAGCAATATGTTTAACGATGCCACGTATAATCTAAAACGTGGGTATTACGAGAAAGGTAACAATGGGAGACAAGAACACTTTCCAATCGAGAAGGGAAACCTGCGTGCAACACACGTAAGAACGGTGAAAGTCGCTGGAATATAGTTGAAGGACGCGGATACGCGCATGAGAAGTGGAGGTGCTACAAAGTATGCAGAAGAGAGAGAGAGAGAGAGAGAAGGAAGACGGACACCCAGGGAATAACGGGCAACGAGTAGTGTATCCGTCGAGAGACCGTTTAGCGGTCGAGGACGGATGTGATAGGCGGCGGCTGCCCGGACGGCGCAGGAGCACGCAGTTAGAATCACCAAACTGAATACGAGCTTGGTGGGTGAAGAGTGTAACAGCGAAGGAAAAAGGGTGGGAGAGAGGACCGGGAAACGTAGGGATGCTCAAAAAACAAGTAGAAGTCGGCAAGGAGGAATGAGCAGATTAGAGCTCTCCAGCACGAGAAGTACGGGTCCTGATGGCACACTTTTTCATCGCTTCTTTCGGATAGCTACACCATTGTAAGTTAGCTTGGTATGACGGCCGGACCAGCAAGCTTGATCAAAGAAAGAGTAGCAAACAGTAAGACCGCTGTCTGGGAGTCTAACGGGAGAACCTAGAATACTACCTCGAGCGCTCAGTCCTCACGACCACAAAAGAAGGATGCGCAGTCGAATCACTACAGGAAGACATCCACGAACTTGTCCGTGTGCTAAGCCAGCCGGAAAGACACAACAGCCCGTGGAGTGCCGTATGCAATTACAAATCACCAAGAGGTAACCGAAGAAATTGAGTGTGTCACCGAATTTGGAAGGGGTTGTAGAAGGTCTCCCGTCGTGCCAGGAGACCCGCAGCACAAAACCGAGGACCGCATGTAACAGAGAGACTCAGACACGAACGCGATGAAGACCTGAGTGGCTTTATAGAGGAAAACTGAGAGTTTCAACCCGGAAAAGTTCACGATGTCTACTCCAGTGCTCTTCGAGTTCCGCCTCAGCGCGTCCGCGTCCCTCTGCCGCCTTCCCAGTACAGCGGGAGGAGCCTGGCAGATGCGGTTGCTGGATATATCAGCCTCGTAGAAATGTTAAAAAAACTGTTGCTTGCCTTTAGCATTTATGTGTGCCGTAAGTGCACAGGAGGACGCGCGCTCGTGTGCCCGTGAGTGCGGCTGGTGGCATGCGCCCAGGCGGAACGGCAAGCCGTCACAGCCATAGCGCAGACACAGCAAGACAAGCCAAGCGACAAACAAACACAGGAGGGGAGCATAAGTCTGAATTGGAGCGATACAAACTTTTTGCGCCCAGATAGAAGATTCGCGGTGGCTTACAGCAAGCAGTGGGCAGCATATCTGGATGACGATTCGTAGGTTGTGGTCAGCGTGCTGCCGTGAAACAAACGCTGATAGAGAGGCTGAGAGGGCGTTGTGACACACGGTGCGTCAAAGCATCGCTCAAAAACTAAGAGTGAGGAAGCGGCAGCAAACGGGGAGACAGCGGCTCCAGTAGCGCAGTTTAGTGTATTTTGTCTCCGATCCGGCAATTTGTCTCGCTATGCCCTACCGCTTCCATCTCACCGGGATCGTAGCCAGGCTGCATTGATACAAGCTGAACGCAGCGTCCTAAACAGTGAGGTAAAGGTGTCCACATTCGAAAATAAATAATCAGATCTCTGAGGGCACGCACGAGCGTACGGAAAGTATATAACTGTAGGTAAATAGATGTGAGATATATACATAACAACAGATACTCACCCACAGCCCGCAGAGGAGCCAGGCTCTGAATCCACGGTGTGTCCTATGTACACACACTTGTATGCAAATGTTTCCAGAGAGGAATCTCACGTGTAGAGTGCCAGGCGCACACACACTGCCCTTAGCAACGACCGTCCTGACAGAAGAGGACGCCACCGGGGTCAGGCGTGTTTTCTATATTGTCGGGCGATTATCCGAACACTTGACCATGCATAACGTGAGGCGGTGCATAGGATCACGCAGATTCCCTTCTGTCCCTGCAGCGCCTGCACAGCAGTGCGTCTGCTGAAGGCTCCAGAGCGCGCCTTTGATGGAAATAACTGGTGTTCAAGTACGCGCAGCGCATATTTAGAACGATACCTCTTCTCGTCAATACGCGCAAACGTAGGATCATTCTACAAAACCATTGCAAGCGCATATGCAAGGAAAAGCGTAGGTTTGGCTCATGCCTAGAGCTAGGACACTTAGTTATAACTACTCTGGAAAACATGTGCCCCCTGTCCTTCCGCAGGAGAACCTCTCTATATATAGCGCTGATATATGCGGAAGATAGACTGGGGAATGTACCAGTGGTTTGCGGAAGGATGTACTGCGAGAAAGACAGCACATTGCAGAGTGCTCGAGCCTCACCACAGAGAGCTGTGGTGAATGTATAAGGCACCCAAGGAGGAGGCAACACCCAGGAATGTCTGGTCAGCCCGTGCCTGAACACGTTTCTGTCCCAAGGTGGCAGGGCTAAGCTGGTGGATACACCGATACTGCGACAACTGCAGATTGCTACAGGATCACGGCATGCACACGCGAAGATGTTCGTCTTCCTTGTTTCCTTCGTACCTGTGACCGTGAGGAAGGCACACTCTCTAGTCCGAAGTGAGAATCTTTCCATCCGCATCTGCAGCATCCTGGTCAATTAGTATGCCGCCGGCCCTTCCAAGGCCCTACGTTCATGCGAAGCGCCTTCTTTCCAGTGTTCGCGAGCGCTATGCGGCGGGCGCGTACAGCGCGCAATAGCACGCTTACGCCTTTCGGTGCACTTCCACGAAGGACTGTGCTACGTTTTAGCGCGCGCTTGCTGTAAGACCTCCGCAAAGCATTCTGCTGTTACCGGACATACAGAAACCCTGCGTGTGTACAGTCGGTGGGTGGGTGCCCAACGTGTGTAGATATACGCGCATGAGATGCAAATCTGCATGCAGCAGTTTTTTCTGGAAAGCTTCCGAAAGGTCTGCGAGGATGTCACCTGTTTTACGGTTTGGAGTTGGTTGCCGCGTGGGTAAGCCTCAGAATTTCGTACAGGAGTCATAATACATATATAGAACTGAGGAGAGGTTTACTGGTGTGCGTGTACTTTTTCCTTCGGTATACTTAATCGGTTGCGGATGAGTGGTCATGATGGAAGCCGCTGCTCACTCCTGTAGTGTCATGAACCGACAAGCCCGTTCTTTTGAACTGAGTGTCAAGCAGGGTCGAAAATGATAGTAGACTTGTGTTGAAGTCTGTCCTAGCAGGTACGGATGCTTGCATATAACCTGCACTGTCACTCGCTTCGACCTAACATGGTCTGTATCAGCCTGTATCATGGGCGAGGACCATGAAGCCCAGTACGCTTTAGACAAATACTTCTTTCGCATCGGCGCGCGGATCTGAGAACGAGGAATCATGCGACACAGGACATGCACCTGCACTGCGTTCTCACATATCCGGTTGCAGTTGTGCCCTACTAAGGGGGTAGGGAGTGCATCCGCGCTGACCCGTGAGACGGCAGTGCTGGAACTGCAATATCGTGACTGCGCTGCTTATTGGATTCAGATGGCCAATATTGCTCATTTTGGGCTGCTTAGTCCGGCCCCCCGCTCAATTGCTACTTCTTTATTTATGCAGCTACACGACGTTAGATTGAAGTGAGCAGTGCATGGCACCCGTAACTATGATGGCCGCGGGGGATAGCTTACGTAAGGTGGACACGGCAACTGGCGCCAAGCCTCTTACTGCCGCAGTGTCCCGAGATCCTTAATCCTTCACAAAATTTGCCAGTAATATTTGTTCACGCGTATTTCACCCTTTATTTCGTACGCCTGCCATAGTTTGCTCTGTTGCAGTACTGGGCGGAATGTTGTAACGGTCACTGCGCACAATAAATGCAATCCACGGATGAGGTCTGCGTTGCACACATGCCGCCATTCGACTCCCGAAACTCCGAAAGGCTCACTGCGGTAGTGGATGATGAAGATTTCAAGCCATCTCCAGTCAATTAATGGGACCGACTGCGGTGTCTAATTCAAGGTTGACTAAAATGCTTTTATCTGGGCGCTGTTCAAGCCTGCAACCAGGTGGAGAAAAATGTGGACCGTTTTATCGAGTTTCGCTGTTCCGCGTCCTCACTTACTGCACCCTTGTCTTCATGGCAAACGTTTTTGCCAGTTTTACAAACACCCGCTTGTCTACAAAACTGCGTGCTTTTTGGTCTCTCCGCGGTATGGTGGTGTAGGGACGCGGGAATGTACGGCTAGCTGGCCGTCACCAGGGATTATCCTTGTATGTCGAAATTTACAGAGTATTTTAGCTCGACATTTCTTGCTCTCTTACTGTTCTGTCGTATCGTCAGCCATTTGCACCACGTCCGGTCCGTAATCTAGCTGCACCTCTCGTCTGGTGGCCTTGTTTCCGTGACCACCCTGTATACGTCGTGTATTCCAGCACGACTTACTTGTATATATCAAAAGTGCCGTTGTTCCACACCAGGGCAAGCTGCATAGTTTATGCGCCCAGAGGGATTGTCCTTTTTTTTCTCTTTATCTGACGTTTCTTTTTTGTGAGATGCGATAGGCTAGACTTCGTATCGACGCCCTGCGCAACGCTGTATCCTGGTTTTTCCACTGGATCTGTCCTACCTTTTCTTGAGTCGTCTGAAGGAACGGCATGCGACTTTAGCTGAGGTGTTGCTGTGGCCGTTTTGGTAGTATTCGTCTTTGTATGCCGTCTTCTTTGGAGGGTCCGCTTCCGGTAATGCATGCAAAAGTGCTCCTAGCTACCCGCCCGGGGTAATTACTGTTAAATGTGCTCTTGTTGACTTAGATCTGTGCGCATATCTGCCGCACATAGCAGAAAGCATCCGCTTCCTGCGCAGGGCCTGATAACGTGTGGCTGTTCCAGTGTCTCGTATCACATGGCCTGTGCGAAAAGTCTCAGCTGCACCCCTTCTTTATAAGAAAGCTGTCGTGTCCATATCATCACTCTCAGTATCCGGCAGGTTTCCGTCCATTGAGATTCATCACTTTCGATCACTAGTTTAGGACACGCTACTGTGCGGCGTCTTCACCTTGTGTGGTATGCATATCAGGATTACGCTCCTAATTGAGCCCTTGCGTCCTGTAGCGCTGTCTGATCCACAGACCGTGCACACTTGTTAACGTGAGCAATGCAACGAGAAGTCCGGCACTTCCTCCATGTTGTCGCCATCGTGTGCGTATGCATACGCGGCACACTACGTCCAAAAACGTTTTTCACTATTCAGGCAAAATTAGGGTGTCGGGCCTCTCATTATTGTTTTCCTTCGTGTCACCGCTCCACGAAGATTCACAATAAAGTGAGTATTTCTGTCAGCATATGGCTGATAAATGACGTGATGTGGATGGCATGACAGCGGTAGGCAGCTCAGCAAGGGTACTTCGACTTCTTTTACGCCTAGAAAGAGACCTCGGCTCACTCAAAACTTCTGATATGGAACAATCGGATTCACTAGTAAAGAGGAGGTCGACCGGCTATGAGAGCACTGGTATATGGGAACGTCTAGAGATGTATATATGTGATGTGGCCTCCGTTAGACCGTCCGAAGAGAAGAGGAGGTGCGCGTACGTGTCTGCAGACAGACACGCGCTCGTGTACACTGTCACACACGTACACAAACATATTCTCTCTGTGTAAATACAGTCACGCCTATATATTAACAATTAGCATTTTTGTTGCTTCGTGCGCGCTTAGGGCAAATAGTGGGCATGTCCCTTCAGCTACATCGATTCGAGCGAACCGCATCCGATCTCCTTGTGCACATGCTTGTCTAGATACGATCTAGGAGGAATTATTTTCCTTACAAATGCTTTAGAAGTACAAGCCGCATGCGCGTATTCAAATGTGTGTGTCAAGGAGTGTCTGTATGTCGGTGTGCGCATTGCACTTCAGTCTGTATGTCACGCTGGGACCCTCCTCATGTGGAAGCAGTGGGCACGCAGGTACAACGTGTCAACGAACACCTGGCCATGCATGTCTTCTCGAATATTGTACACTGGGACCATTGAGGGGCGGCTGACATAGGCAGAGAGGCATCAACTTTTATAAATGTGGAAAAGACGGAGAGTTCTTCAAACGAACGTACATTATCCATACACTTTCGCTGTATTCTCTGCAGAGAGAGGCCAGAAGTGAGAAAACCTCACTGATGGCAGCAGGTCTATCCTTCCTTTTCTTTGAGGGTGGTGTGGTGCTGGGGCGTTTGCTTTTACACTCTCAGAGGGATAGTGCTGCTGCAGGCATGACAGGGAGAAGAAGGGGTAGTTGCTTTGGCGGGAGCATGGGCCGCCACCGTGCGCGTTAGAGACGATTGCAGCAGAGGTTGAGTAATATCAAGGCTTCGTCTCTTAGCATAAAGTAGAAGCCCTTACACATAAAGTGTAGATAAAGACAGTAGCAGGTGGCTGGAGTCCGCAGCGGCGAGGGAGGAGATACCAGCCAACACAGTTTTTTTAGTAAAAAATTTTTTCAAGTAGTGCAACGCAAGAAGAACAACATGACAAGCAGACTGATATGAAGGCTTGGTGACGTGAAAAAATGAATAACGAAGCGGAGGATCCGTATGCTGGCGATGAAGAATCGGCATCTACTGCGCCGCGTACGAGCACAGTGAGTAGTAGCAGTAGTAGAAGTAGTGAAGGTGAGAATATGGAGAACGAGCAAGCAGATGTGGATGATACAGGAGAGGGGGGTGGTAGCAATAGTAACAATCATAGTACAGAGAGTAGCAGTATCAAAGCGGACCTTGGAGATGGGAAGCAGGAAGTGTTGGAAGAGAAGCATATTGATGCAGGAGCACTATCAAGTAGGAAAGCAACGGCCGCAGCAGCTCTCAGTGAAAAGGAAGAAACGAACTCAGCAAGCGATGATGGTAATAAAGTTGTGGCAAGCAGAAAAACAAAGGATGCACCTACGACGCCAAGACAGCATGAAAATCAGGTGGAGGATGACAGTAAGGCAGGGGCGTCACCGTCTTCACGAGTTCAGCAGCAGCAACAGAAACCCACCAAAGGTGTACAAGACAAAGGAAGTAAAAATAAGGAGCGAATACAGAGAACCGAAGATATGGAGGAAGGACACGGATGCGCCCCCAGTGAGAAGGAGCAGAATGGTAGTAGCAGTGGCAATGAAGCGAAGTTACCACGTTGCAGGTATAGCAGAAGCAGCAGCAGTAATCGTAGCACAGGGACCCCTGCAATACCTCGCTGTGATAGTCCTTCTGATGCTTCTTCTACTCCTCCTGCTGCAAGGTCTCATACATCTCTTCGTGTGTCACCGCCTTCTGGTGGTAAAAAAGAAAGTCGACCTATTGCCGCCACAAGTGTTTCTGCTGCTGCTAACGGTAGTGGTTCTGCGTCTGCAAATAGTCCAAGAGATTATCTGCAGCCACAGAGTGGAATGTCACTGCGTTCATCGGAGGGAAGTGGCACTGGGGGAGATGGAACGACTACGACAGCAGATGATGATGAAAAACAGGACTCTTCATGGAAGTCTGCAACGTCTGGTTCTCCGGACGGTACCGTATCCACACCTTCGAAAGTCACCGATGTTACAGAAGCTAATAAAGATAACAGGGGAGAAAATGCTCACGAGGAAACTCAGGCAAGCTACCTATCCTTTTGACAGCTACAAATACTGAATGGATGTCTTTTCTATAAAACACAACAAAGAAGCATTACGTGTGTTATGCTGTGTTACACAGCATAACCATGATAGTGTTTGGTGGGACAGACAGCGACTTCGGATACCGACGAAGTGTGCAGTGCAAAATTATCTTAGTGGACTGGTAAAGATTGTGCTTTATGATACCAACAAACGCTGTAAAATATCTGTTTCTTGCGAGACGAAGATTTTCTACGAGACTTCTAGCTCTTGATAGAAACCTGTATCCTTATGGCGTATGAGGCTCTCTCTGTCGAACAGAGCATGAGGGGTCATATCCGGCCGCAGTAGAGGCTCGTGTTTTGGTTGCGGCTACTCACTAGTCAAGAAGTGGTTGTGTGCTGCTGTTGTCGCTGCTTCAGCTACACCTGAAGTTTCTTTTCTTCTTCTGTGCTAGTGGCCTTCTACTCTATTTCACATGGCCGTCGTCCAGGGGCTCTTTCCAGGGGCGTTGTGCTCCTCTCTAGGATGCCTGCGCGATGCGTTTGTGCGTTGCTGCGGTGGCGGCGCTGCGTTGTACCGCTGCTTGCTGTTGCTGGCACTTCAAATTTGAACCGCTTTTCTCTGGTGACGTTTGGTGGTGCCACGGGCTGCTGCGAGTTGTGGCCGTTGTGGGTGGTCAGCTCTGCTGCTACTGGTGAATGTTTCCGCCTTCTCTTGCCTGCGTACGCTACTGGTGATATGGCTGCTGCAGCTATGTTCTTCAAGTATACTCTACCAAAGTGGATCCGCACAACGCTCTCAGTGTGGCTAGTGCTTCAGCTGCGATACAGTCCTTCTCGGTGTCACTGCAAGCGCGTGTCTTACACGTGAAAAGCTCTGCTATTAATGATGCTTGTTGTGCAGTTGCTACTTCTGCTTCAAACGCCTTTCTCTCGGTAGATGCTTATCGGTACAGTTGGTTGTCGAGAATACCCCCCGAAACAGTACTGCCTCTGGTGCTACTGCAGCTGCTGTCTTTCTGTGTAAATAGGACTATCGAGGCAATTACACAAAACGTGTAGGGTAGCACGAATGTTTTGTTTCCAGAAATACCCTAAGCGTATAGTTGTAGTATCCTGCAACATGATGGTGTGTTACCTCCATGTGGACGTAAGCGTATATAGAAGTGTAGATTTCTACTTCGTAGGTATCTAGCCTTCCACGAGCTCGATTTTTCTGACTTCTTCAATAATGTGTACGTATTGCATTCGTGCACTCCCACAATACGTAGGTGTGTGTGTGTCTGGCTGCATCTCTTTGCTTGCTTGTGTATGGACAAGAGCATATGCGTACAAATGTTGTTCTTGCGTGCCGGTATCGTTCCTTGCTACACGTTGTTGTAGGTGTAGCTGTCACTGTTTGCAACTGCGTCATTGGAGGCGAACAGGGAGACAGCGGAAGAAAGAAAAGCTTTGAGGAGGAGAGGTCCGTATGAGTATGCATGAGAGAGCCGAAGAGAGGTAGGGAGGTCTTGGAAAGTTAGAGTTGTGCATCTGTTTGTGTGCGTGTGCAGGCACGTCTGGTTCTTCGCAAACATATGTGGATTTGTAGTAGAGAGAGTGTGCATGTGTTTGTGTCTTGTGTGTGTGTGTGTGTGCGTGTGTGTGCGCGCAAGGAAGTTTGGTCGATCGCACGTTTATGTGCGTATGCAGGTAGTGAAGGCTGCTCGTGTGTTTGTGTGTGAGTAAAAATGAATGATGCCTCGCATATTTACGTGTTTGTTTAGGTAGGAAGGCTTGTGCGTTTGTGTGTGTATGTGAAAACGTACGATGCTTCGCACGTATATGTGTGTGTGTGTATGCACTTGCGTTTGTGTGGATTTTGTAACAATCAGGGAACGGATTTATGGTCGTTTTTCCGATGGGGAGGGACGGAAGCTGACGCAGCAACAAAGACTGCTGAAGAAACATCTCGTGAAAGTGGTGCTGGTACTGCTGTGTCCACTAACAATATTAGTAGTAGTACTGGCGGTAGCAGTAGTAGTAGAACCGATAGTAGTAGTAGTAGTGCATCGGAGATGCTGAAGGTAGTGCCTCCTCTGGTGCTACCGCAAACCCATCGGCTTCCTTGTCGTCTTCAACAGAAGAGGGGAGTGGTTTGGGCGGCGCGGCAGCCGCAGCAGCAAAAAATTTGGCAGCGTTCTTTGGAGGCGGTGGTGAAAATGAAGATGCTCTCCGTCGTCTGAGTAGTAGAGTTTCTTCAGTAGATGAAGGAGGGGTCGCCGTACCAGGTGGAGGGAATACAGAAACAAAAAAAGGTGCGCCGCGGCCTCCCGTAGTACGCTTCAAGAGTATCAGTGCAATCGAAGATGACAGTACAATGTTGGGAGGAGAAAGAGATACAGTTGAACGAGCAGTGAGGGGGGAGGAAGCATCAGGTGAGGACGACGACTCAGAACAACGCGAACGTCGTGTAGGGAAGAAGCAACGCAAGCCAGATCCTTCACGACGTGTCTCCAGTACGGTAGCTAATATGGGCTTTGTGGACCTAGTAGAGTCACTGTTACTGAACCACGATACCTCTGGGAGGATGTATGGTTTCGGTGATGGACCCACGAGTAGTGGCAGCTTTTAACGAGTGGACAACCCAGTGAGAGAGACAGCGATACAGATTCTCTCTCGTCTATCAGTGAAAGCAGTAGAAAATCGCCTTCAACGCACGTGGCCTGGAAAGGACGGCGACGTCTTGTCAGTAGAGGCATACTCCGCGAGCGGGGAAGACGGGGGAGGTATAAGGCGGAGGAAGGTGAGGACGAAGACGAGGAAACGCGAAGAAGATTACGACGAAGACGAAGAAGACGAGGACGCTGATGAAGAAGATAGCGCTGGAGTCGATAATTATCGCTGGATGGTGGAGGACGTTGAGAACTACGCAGACGAAATACACGCGTCCATGGCCAAATGTTTAGAGAAGAGGCCCACCATACTGAGGTGTCTCTGAAGAAGAGCGCTGTGACTCTGAACGATGCGATCGCAATCCCTGAAGAAACGCGAGTGCGGCTTTTATTTCTTCTTCTGCACAGTTGTGTCCCGTGTGCCGAGTGTGTGAGAACGACTGCCCGACACACGTGCAAATACACACACGCACCTTATCGTTTTTTCAAGTAAAAGGTCTTGCTTTTTTTTCTTCTATTTCTATGACTGCCGGTATCCTCTCTGTGACACCAAAACTGTGCAAGGCACACATACCATCATCTCAACAAACGCACATTATTCGCAGTTGGGAGGGGAGGGGGGGTGGAGTGGTGGGTGGAGTAGAGTAGTGAATCCCTCTACACACCGCCCACAGCGCTCGCAGATATTTACACACACGTCTACAGTGACGCTCAATAGTAAGCGACTATATATACACGTTTGTTTGTCACCACATATATATATATATATATACAAGAGTAAAGTAATGCGTCTACGTATGTAACGTAAACGTACAAGCTCATACAGGGACAGGGTTTGAAGAAAGAAGAGAGAGAGAGAGAGAAAAAGACAGCCATGAATTCTGCAATCAAAAGCCCTATGCCTGCAGTAAGTACAACGATGTGCATGGGCAGAATCCTAAACACTGTTTTACTACTGATATACGGAAGCAACAACAGCATCGTAAAAGTGAAAGGTCTATATAGTTTTTCGAAAGGAGGAAAGACTGGGCATAGCTGTCTGTTTCCGCTTCCACAGTGCGTGTAATTTGGGTTTCTCTACTTCTCTTTCTCCTTTATTTTTTGTTGTACGGTGCTTCTTCGCCTAGACACTTCAGTAAATCTCTGCTCGTCCTTTGTGCGTGCTGCATCCTCCGTGTGTGTATAGTGCTTCATTGTATACAGAGTTTCAAAAGTGTTTATGCTTTCTGTGCTAAACGTCATTCTTGTATATGTGTCTGTGTGTGTGTGTGCGTGTATGGTACTTCGATGTATACACAGTCTCTTACTTGTTCACTCTGTGTTCACGCTTTCCCTCCTCCTCTGTGTCTGTACGTGGTGGCTGCGTATACAACGCACGTTCACAAGTATGTGCTTCTTCTGTGGTCTGCATGGTGGTGAAGGCTGGGCAAAGAAGATCTATTCTTGTCTATACAGTGCTGCTAACCCGTCTTTTTTCTGCCACCTCTCTGTGCCTCCATGTTTAATCTGTACTGTCTGTGTGCATAATAATGGCGTATGTATGCCCACACCCTTGTTGGTGTTATTTTCAGATGATAGGTATGGAGGCGCGAATGGCTGCCCTTGACCTCACACTGCTTGACAACGTGGCAGACGCTGCGGTGAAGATGGTTGATACTGGAGCTCTCCTGGGACTGACGCTGAGCAACTACGGTAGGCAAGACCCATCCGACAAACATATTTGAATCTCGACGTAGTGTGCGCTTCCTTGGTGTGTGTGTGTGTGTACATATATAATTTGACTGAAGCTGCGCATCATGCTATGCTGCGAGAGTTACACGAGGCAACTTACAGCGATAGCACTTCTTCACAGCATCAATCGCGTGCTCTCCCTCGCTGATTTTTACTCTCAAAGGAATTCATATTTTTGTTCTATCAAAATACATGGGCACGAAACTTGTAGAATCTGTTATCATTTCTTTACGTACATACGTGTACTCAAATGCATTGTGAAGTCTGCTAGTGTGTCCCTGTTTTCTCTGCACGTGATCATGCACTAGTGTTCTGTACTCGATGCTTCGAAAGTATATCAGCGTACCCTAGCTTGCTTGAGTGTCCACACTCTGAGTCGTAGTGGAGAATGGAAGCCAAAATATGCGCACCTGATACATGTGGAGAGCACAGTGTAGCATAGTGCCGCTTGAAAATGGAGGCATGCGGGTAGAACACCTGCTCGAAGCCTCGTTCATACGCCACTACCAACAGACATACACACGTGGAATGTGCACGCCTGCGATGTTTCTCCGGGGTGTGAAAATATTATACGCAAGATCCTTGCAACGAAGTCAACGTATCTATGAGACAGTATGTTACTTCGTCTTTGAACAGACCCCTAGATCACCTCCTACAGCGCGGACATGCAGATTCATATCTCTATGTATATATATATGTATAAATATATATATATATAGCTTTACATCCATGTGTATGTGGTAGTGGTCGCTTGAAGACGTGCCGGATATGCTAGTGCACAGCGCCATGGATCCAGGCGCTGAAAATACTCGATACGTATACCAGTGTAGGGTGACAAGTACGTGTAATACCTTCCACATCCGTTCAGCTTCGGGTTGACTGGAGGGTGAAGCATAAATGCCTTAATAATAATGCTCGTTTCATGATTTCCATACTGCGGGAGCGCACTTGTATGTAGGCAAGAGACCGGGAGAAGCAGAGGTTTGTGAAGGGGTAGGGAAGACAGAGCCTGCGACAGAGCACAATATAATCCACCTAGTGGCTAGGGGTATGGTGGGTGTATGTGCCTTGATTTGTCTAGAGAACTGCTTCTTGTTGTGCATACACAGACGCACGTGGATGACTAGGTACTGCGTCTACATATTCATTATCATCGTATATGTACGCCGAGCGAAATGCGGAGACATACGTCTGTGCGTAGAACTGGTTGGCAGGTACACCTCCGCTGCTCTGAGGTTTCTTTGAAGGGTTTGCACATACGAGTGAACACGTTTGTGTTTGCTACCTTACGTGGAGGATTGAACACGCAAAAACAAGTCATACGTATAACGTCCTCCGTGTATCGTGGCTGCTATGAGTGTGTTTGGCCTGCGTGTTCTCCCCGCATAATGCAGAGGATTTCAAATCTAGTTGCATGCGGCAGACTAATCGCGAGGACTTCATGCCTGTAAACCCCGCTGCTGGTAAGCCCAACAGAATGTGCGTAGAATGAATGGCTTACATCGTAGATGTGGCTGCAGCTTATCTCCTTCTTCCTCTCTACATGCACACAGAGTGCTGTAGTATTTTCTTCTGTGTCGGGCTTGCTGCGTCTATGCCCACGCCGGCACACTAATATGCGCCGGGTGTCCTTGACCGCTTGCTTTTTTTACTGTCTTACTTCTTCAGCAACACCCTCGTATAAATCGTTCAGGCGCATGCCGCTTCGATAATTGCAGCTTTACCTCTTTGTACTCGGGGTCAATATACCGCGCGAAAATAAGAGGATCTGTAGAACTTTTAGGTGCAAGCAAGTTTCTTACGCTGTGACATGACCGCTTTGAATATTGCGGCCTCCCTGTAGGGGGCGACAAGCGATTCCAGTATGACGAACAAGGTCGGCTTCTCGCAGGCGGAGTATGCCACGTTTTGTCTGCACATAGTCAAGGACTGCATCGCCCCCTTCAATACTGTTTTTGCTCTGCATTTTCTCTCTCTTTCTCTTTCAGTAAAGGGTGTTTTTCAGATAGACGGTGCACGCTGCACCTGTGAGGGAGGTAGCGTATGTTGCCCCGTCGCGTACGCGCCTTTAGATCTGTGTGTTCCGATGGCTTGAATGCCACTGTCGTCGGAAGGAGCCGGTTCTTATCTTCCTGTGCTCTCCAAAAAATATCATGTCCTCGACCATTTGATACAATGCAAGTAACACATTCGAAACTGAACTGGTAGTAGTACTACTTGTAGTGGTAGTAGTAGTAGTGCTGGTAGTGGTGGTATTAGTACACATGCAGTCAGTGCTAGCGCTATCATCAGCAATCCTGCTGCTGATACTGCTGCAAATGCTAGCACTACCAGCGTTATCACAGTAAGTAATTGTTGCGGGTTTTTGGGCGCTATGACCTTTTTTGAAAGTTGTGTGCCCATCTTCGCTGGCATAGCTACGCCGTGTTTTTGTCGTAGAACCCCTGTTGCAAGCATGTATAAACTCGTGTTTGCACACCCACACGATATGTAAGTAGATTGAAATCTATAGGTGGAATACAGGCTCTCACATATACGCTGAATACATGTGCGGAGGGCCTTCGATAGCAGGCCTTACATCCGTAACATCCGCATGGTACATCTCCACTCTACTTTCTTGTGGAGTTCGCGGTCCTTTAGTGGCCGGCTCGCACTCCCTCTTACAGCACGCAGTTGTCATATGCTGCCCGTCAAGTGTCGTTTGTGGTTAGCCTCACGCCTTCTTCCGTGTGCGAATCTGCTGCTGTCCTCTTAAACACCCATAGGCATAGGCGTGTACAAGTGATAGTGGTGCACACATCGTTTCCGTGTACGCTTTTGTGTGTAGACAACCACGCAGCGCTGCGGAAGAGTTCAAACCAGTGTGTCTTTGTGTTCAACTGATTTGTCGGAATGGTTCAGAGGACGATACGCGCGCTTGCCATCTATGTGCAATGAAACCATCTCTATCCTTTTCTTCTGTGTAGTTCGCGGCGGGCAATACTCACCACATATCTCTCTTGAATGCTTCAGAGTCTTTTTAAGACCTACACACGATTGTACGGGTGTATGCAGCTGCACCTCTTGAGATGGCTACAGTGTGAACGGCGCGTTGAGAGGACGCTCATTAGAAACGGAGGGGGGAGGGCATTCTTTAGCTGCTATCTCAGATGTCGCTCGTTGCTTTAGACGTGGGATGTGCTGCTGGAGCTGGTATCCTATGTGCGAAGAGTAGGTTTGCCATGACAAAGACCTAGTAAAGAGCGTACACACGTCACGATATGTGTACACGCCTGGAGATTATGTTAGCACACACACACACACGCACACACATACGCAGCGACAAACACATTGACATTCAGCCGCGTGCGCTTCCCGTCATTCGCTCATGTAAGTTAAACCGGCACGTATCTGTATGTCCCTACCGTCCACAACTGTGGCATATGTGCGTCAAATTCTTATGAACATCGTGAGAAGCATTCTCTTCATTGTTTGCAGCAACCGCTGCCGTTGGAGGTGCTGGAGGGCGAAGGAGATGGGATGAAGTAGCAGGGAACCGCAGTGCGCTGCAGCAAATGCAGGCGGAACTGAGCAGGCTAGGAAGCACGAGTAGTGAAGAAACATCTGAAGATGAAGCTTCAGAACGGACCACTCGTGATGCGACTCCACGTATGGCTGCTGCCTCTACTGACGGCCCGTCTGCTTCTTCCTCATCTTCTACGTCAGACGCTTCGGCGCCTGCTCCTAGCGATGCGAACAGTGCTGCTGCCCTTTCT